>NC_133103.1:28385312-28686945 GCF_022965805.1 Primulina eburnea | reverse complement strand
TCCCGTCCCTAGTGAACCTTGGGTTGATATCTCTATGGACTTTGTTTTGGGGTTACCTAGGACAAAGAAGGGGAGGGACTCTATATTTGTTGTTGTGGATATGTTTTCTAAAATGCCACACTTTATTGCTTGTCACAAGACGGATGATGCACTAACATTGCGGACTTGTTCTTTAGAGAAATCGTTAGGTTGCATGGCATGCCTAGAACGATAGTTTCTGACCGTGATGTTAAATTCTTAAGTTACTTTTGGAAAACACTGTGGGCTAAACTTGGCACTAAATTAATGTTCTCTACAACCTGTCATCCTCAAACTGATGGTCAAACTGAGGTAGTTAATAGGAAGTTAGGAACTTTATTACGTGCTATCCTTAAAAAGAACTTAAAGAATTGGGAAAATTGCTTGCCATTTTTTGAGTTTGCATATAATCGTTGCGTGCATTCTACTACCAATTATTCGCCATTTGAAATTGTGTATGGTTTTAATCCTTTAACTCCGTTAGATTTGATGTCTTTACCTGTGAGTGAAAGGTTAAACATGGATGGCAAAAAGAAGGCTGAATTTGTTAGGAGTTTGCATGAGAAGGTCAAAGCCAATGTTGAAAAGAGAAACGAATAATATGCTAAGCAAGCCAACAAAGGAAAGAAGAAGGTGGTGTTTGAGAAAGGTGATTGGGTTTGGTTGCACTTGAGGAAGGAAAGGTTCCCTGAAAAGCGTCGTTCAAAGCTATTACCTAGGGGCGATGGACCATTCCAAGTTCTTGAGAGGATCAATGATAATGCCTACAAACTCGACTTGCCAGGTAAGTATAATGTTAGTTCTACTTTTAATGTTAGTGACTTGTCGTTGTTTGATGTAGGTGACGAACTAGATTTGAGGACAAATCCTCTTCAAGAAGGGGAGGATGATGCAAACACAGACGGTCAAGCTCAAAGGAAAGCATGGGATCCGATGCAGTTGCCTGAAGGACCAGTCACGAGGGGACGACTAAAGAAATTCAAGGAGGCACTACAGGGAGTCATGAGCAAGCATGAAGGGATCGTGATGCATGGGAGTGCGTGTGGAGGCCAAAGGAACATGATTCAAGCATTGTGTGCATCGGCCGAGTCTGCACGGACCCCGACACGGACCTGCACACGGGGTCCGTGCCCTTTACACTCCGAGATGAGCAACAACAGAGCCTACACGAACCTGAAGACGGACCCAGGCACGGGGTCCGTGCCCTACTATATTGGCGAAGACAGTGTCTACACGGACCCGTACGCGGAGGTGAGCACGGGGTCCGTGTCCTTTGCTTCCAGCTGAGGTTTATACCCGAGTGTACACGGACCCGGACACGGAGGCACACACGGGGTCCGTGTCCTAGAGTTTTGGCCGAGAAAAATTACCATATTTAGAGTTTTATTTTGTTAGGAAACTAGATCCTTGTTATCTTTTTGATATAAGACATATATTGGACAAAAATTTACACACAATACACATATTATTTTGAGTTTATTCAAACTTTTGAGATTTTTCTCTCAAATTTTCAAGGCTTTAGCTTTGTCAAATTAAATCAAACTTATCAAAGTTTATAACTTTGTGGCGTTTGTCGATCGTGCTTGTGCAGATTGTAGCTAATCTCGCAATCATAGTCCTTCACCAGTTACAACCACCGTCTCTGCCTCATGTTTAGTTCCTTCTGCGTGAAGAAATATTTCAGACTTTTGTGGTCAGTGAAAATCTGACACTTCTCGCCATACAAGTAGTGTCTCCAAATCTTCAACGCAAAGACGACTGTGGCCAATTCTAAATCATGCATCGGGTAGTTCTTCTCATGCACCTTCAACTGCCCGGAAGCATAAGCTATAACCCGACCTTATTGCATTAACACTGCGCCTAATCCGAGCTTAGATGCATCGGTATAAAGCACGAATTCACCTTGCCCTGCCGGCATGGCTAGCACTGGTGCTGAAATAAGAGCTTGCTTCAAAGTATCAAAGCTCTTCTGACATTCATCACTCCCCACGAATTTAGCATTCTTCTTCGTCAGGGAAGTGAGTGGCACTTCTATGGATGAAAATCCCCGAATGAACTTACGGTAATAACCGGCTAAACCCAGAAAACTTCGGATCTCTGATGCATTGGCTCAACTCATTCCTTAACGGCTGCTACCTTTGCTGGATCCACTTCAATGCCACTGCTAGACACTATATGCCCCAAAAACGCTACTTTATGCAACCAAAACTCGCACTTACTGAACTTCGCAAATAACTTGCGACTCTGCAAAACCTGCAACACCGTCCTCAGATGCTGGCTATGCTCCTCATGGCTCTTCGAGTAAATAAGAATGTCGTCAATAAACACTATGACGAACTGATAAAGGTAGGGCTGAAATACTTGATTCATGAGGTCCATGAAAATTGCTGGAGCATTCGTCAATCCAAATGGCATTACTAAGAACTTGTAATGCCCATACCTGGTTCTGAAGGCCGTCTTGTACATCTGCATCCTTCACCTTCATCTGGTGATACCCTGATCGAAAATATATCTTAGAGAATACTGTGGCTCCCTGCTACTGATCAAACAAATCTTCAATTCTAGGAAATGGGTACTTGTTCTTGATCGTTACCTTGTTCAACTCACGGTAATCGATGCACAGCCTCATGCTCCCATCCTTCTTCTTTACAAAGAGTACGGGTGCGCCCCACGGTGAGAAACTAGGGCAGGATAAATTCCTTGTCGAGAAGCTCCTGAATGTGCTGCTTGAGTTCTAACATTTCAGCTGGAGCTAATCGATACGATGCCTTAGAGATTGGCATTGTGCCTGGCATGAGATCAATAGCAAACTCCACCTCTCTCTCAGGTGGAAAACCTGAAACATCATCTGGGAAGACATCTGGGAATTCACTGACTACTGGCACGTCGGGTAAAGATGGAGTGGGCACATCAGGCGCTGAAATAATACTGGCCAAGAAGGCATGACACCCCTTGGAAATCAACCTCCTCTCCTGCATGCACGAAATCATGCGAGGGAAGCTTCTCCATCTGTGTGGCTCAAATAAAAACTGTTCCATGCCTAGCGGCCTAACCAATACTGATCCTTTCTGGAAGTCAATCAGAAACCTGTTCTTTGTCAGCCAGTCCATTCCCAAAATAATGTTGAACTCTGGCAATGGCAGTAGAATCAAATCCGCATATACTAGATGGCCCTGCAATTCTAGATCAATGTCTCTGGTCACGCTTGTCACTAACAGTTTTTCCCAGATTGGACGGTCACCGAAAAATTCATATCTAGGCCAAGGGACTTGATGTCCAGATGATTAGCGAAATTCTTTGAGATAAAGGAGTGAGTGGCTCCTGAATCTAACAGTGCCGTTGTGGCTAATCTCTTAATGAAGATATTCCTTGAGAGACGTTAGCACAACACAAAACTTACATCCCAAATTACTAACATTAACCTCAGACATAGAACGAATCAATACTCCAAGTGACTCAAAAGTATTACTAGCACGCTAATAACTCCAAAAAAAATTCCACATGCAAGCCAAAAATAATACTGGGCTTAGGTAGAAAAAGGTTACCAGTCAGTAGTGTAGTGTCTGGATTCGCCTTCTGAGCATGCATGGCGAAAACTCTCCCTTGGGTTGGTTGCTTCCACTGCGGGCACTCCTTCAACATATGGTCACGGGCTCCACATTTGAAACAATTGCCCGACCCATACAAACACTGTCCCGGATGCTGGCGATTTCATTTAGGACACACTGGGAAAATAACGGGCTTCTGAGGTGCCCCTTGCTGCTGAATTGGACCCTTTCCCTTTGGCGGTCCCTGATATGGTTTCTTCCCTGGCGGTCCCTGGAACGACCTCTTAAACTGGGGCCTCTGATGTTGCTGATGTTGCGGTGGAGCCTAATAGGGCCTCTTGCCCTGCCTGTCTGCCTCAATGTCCCGCTGGTCTTGTTCTGCCGCCAAAGCCCTAGATACGGCGACTACATAAAAAGTGGGGCCAGCTACCCTCACATCACGGCGCAAGATTGGCCTCAATCCATCCATGAAATGTCTCATCTTTGCATGGACATCATTCGAAATGAGGGGTACAAAATAACACCCCCTCTCAAACTTCCGGACGAAGTCTGCCACGCTGCTGTCCCCCTGCCTCAGTGTCATAAACTCCCTGGTCAGGTGGGAGCGTACTTCCTCAGTGAAGTACTTGGCGAAGAACACTTCCTTGAATCCAGTCCAAGACAAAGTCGGCAAATCAATTGCCACCGACGCACCGTCCCACCAACGTCTGGCATCGCCTGCTAAAAAGAAAATGGCACAACGTACTCGGTCTGCATCCTGCATCTCCATGAAGTCAAAGATCACTTCGATGGACTTAATCCATCCCTCTGTCACCATCGGGTCAGTAGATCCCGAAAACTCCTTAGGATTCATCATCTGAAACCTTTCATACACTGCCTCAGGTCTAAACCTTGCCCCTGCATTCGCTTCAGCATGGTTACCCGCAAAATGCATGAAGAAGTGCGTCATACCAGCAAGCATCTGAGCCTACATGTCTGGAGGTGGAGGTGGAGGATTGACCCTCTCCTCATTACGGGCCTCTCTGTCTTCTTCCCTGGCTTCTCGGTCAACTACACGTCTAGGAGGCATTCTGTTCCAACAATTTACCCAATACGTAAACCCAATATGCATGAACATGATATTAGTGACATAAGATGCACGTACTATAACTTTAAAATATGCACATGCTGAAATCAGAACTTAATGCTTACTACATAACATAAATTTGAAACTTTAAAACTTACAGACTTGAGGTGTGACTTCGTGAGCTTCTTGCGACTAGCAGTAGGCATAACCCTTTACAAGAACACCGCTCTGATACCAACTGTAACGAACCGTACTTGTACTACTTAAAATTTGCGAAAAAATTAAAAATTTTCTAGAATACGAAAATAAAATCAATACGGTCGTCGCTACATCATCCATTCACCAATAAAAATCTTGTTAAAAGAAAAGCTTGCTCAAAACATCTCGCATCAAACATAAAATTAGAGTATTTTAAACTTACATAAAAAATGTTAAAATAACGTGGGCGGTCCTCGGGTCTAGCCTTCCGCTCAGTCCAAGCCTGCTCCTTGGTCCCCACCTCCTGTCTCCTCAAAGACATCCTCACCTGCATCGATCAAGTCTAGTGAGTCTAAAGACTCAACACGTATAAACTTAGAATAGCAATTAATACATAATAAAATCGCATGCAACTTTAAAATAGAACATACATACTTGAATCTTGGATTTGAAATGAGCTTGAACTTGCATACATACATAGACGTTCCATAACTTAAAAGCTTTCATAAACATGCTTGCATACTTGATCATACTTAAACATACATGACTTCATTTTTGCATAGAGGCATGTTTCAAAGCAAGTGACCCATACATAATAAACGCCTGATCAGAAAAACCACAGTACTGGGCTGACAGGGACGTATCCACTGCCACATACATGAGATCCCCGTTCATAATTTAACGGGCTGATTTGTCCCCGTTCATAATTTAACGTTTTCCAATCACGATCTAAACTTGTTCATAATTTAACGGGCGGATTGGTCCCCGTTCATAATTTAACGCTTTCCAGTCCTAAACATAATTTGGTCACAAGACATTTAGCATACCTAAAAAACATAAAATATTTTCTTGCACGTCATACATACTTACTTGGCGTTGAGGGATTCGTTGGACTTCGATCGGAGCCGTCGCTGCTGCACATACTAACATGAAACTGCATACTTAACTTGCATAGCTTAGACGTATTAATCATAATTACTTACAAGTTCATTCGATCCCTTAGGACGTTCTAAAATTCCCATGAATCTACCTTGTAAAACATTGTACTAAACCATAACATGAACACCAAAGGATTCAATAAGTTTTCCCAAAAACTATAGTACACGGACCCCGTGCCCAGGTCCGGGTCCGGTCCGTGTAGGTGCGGTGCAATGTGTCGTGAAGAGAAGTAGAGGCACGGACCCCGTGTATAGGTCCGGGGATGGGTCCATGAAGACACTGGAAAAAAGGCACTCCGGAAGAACAAAGGCACGGACCCCGTGTAGAGGTCCGGGTAAGGGTCCGTGTACCTACGCAAATTTGACACCAAGGAGAAAACAATGGCACGGACCCCGTGCCAGGTTTCGTATGGGGGTCCGGCTACGCACTGGAGGTCGAAGCCTACGAGGAAAATCTTGACACGGTATTACATTCTCCTCAACCAAACTCTATGGCTACGAATCGACACCGCAAGACTTCCTAGGACACTAAGGCATTGTATCCAACCCAAGTGAACCATTAAAATTATTCCCAAGAGCAACGACAATCAATGACAACGACCCAACCCGAAATTTTTCCACCGTTTACTTTCCTACGACTCTTGATTCAACTTATTGCCTATCGACACAAAACCAAACATTAATAATCATCCTGACATCTTAAGCAATGTACCTATAAGCAGCAACGATCACCCGTCGATCCCCAACGAAGCCTGCAACATTAAAACTTGAAGAACGCATCAACATCGTAATTTACTGAAAAACGCAGTTTGAGCAGTCCCACGAAAAACCCCATAACTCACTCAATATTTGTCCAAATAACTTTAATTTTATATCAAATCGAAGGTAACGAAAATATCTACATTTTTATTATTGTAAGTTTCTCAAAATCTCGACCAAAAATTCGCAGTTTTAAAAAGAACTGTAAAAACGTGATTTAGATCTAAAAATTTTCCTTCAAAATCGATCTAAACGATTAACCGCTCAAACTATGAACATCATACATAACTTTTTACGCACAAAACAACGTAACACATATTATGACATGATCGACGCAGCAAAAGAGAGATTATACGTGTCTTTTGATGATTTGAAATACCGTAACGACGTCACCGAAGCGGAGATAGAAGCGAGGTTGATCCGGGGCGATTCTGGCGCTAAAATTCTTGAAGGGAACACACGAAAATTCGCTGAAAATTAATGGAGAAGGGGACGGCTGCTTAAACTCAAGGAACCTTAGTATTTTCTCTCAAAACAAATATGAAAAAATTAAAATATGTGTGTGTTGTGTGTTTTACGTGTCTAGTGTGTGTTAGTGGTGTGTGTGTGTGTGTTAGGTAATTAAGGGGAGATAATTTAGCTTAATTAATAATTAGCACTAATTAAAAAAAATACTAACTCTCCATTAACTTAAACACAATTTCTAATAGAATTAAAAAGGTACATGATCTAGACTTTAAAAGTTTTAAAATTCTAAAATTCACCTAATAATTAAATTAGGCTTTAAAATGCTAACAACAAAATAAATTAGTTAAAAATACCCCATCCTTAACTTAAAATAAAATACCATCTTCTAAATTGCCAACAATCGTCATCGGGTCTTTTCTTCAATCCCGCCTCGGATAATCGCCTGAAACATGAAACTCGAAAAAAACATTTTTAACGTGCATCACATAAACATGAATAATTTAAAATAATGTATTTTTATAAATTATGCATGGCTAAAACTCATTTAAAATTAATTAACTGATTTAATAATTAAATGAATGCATGGGTTATACGCGTACTGAATTTGGACACTACATACCCACTGGAATTTTCTGAACTCATAAGCCCTAACCCTAGTTGCACCCACGGACCCTAATTCGACCCAAGACCAAAACCCAACGTGTCTAGCCCTTAACCAACTATCCTAAGACCAAGATCAAGCAGTGGACTCACTATTGGACCAACCAAACCCATGCCTACAGCCCCATACACGCGGGTTTCTCGGCTTGTTCGAAATTCACCGTAACATTCCACATACTCTTCGCATCGGCCCCGACCTTATGTCCAACAGCCCATGAACCTTACCGAGCCCATGATGCTGCTCCCATCCCTTTCCCCCGATCTAGCCATAACGAGCCTTACCCTAGAAAAAAGTCATCGGCCTTCACCTTATCTTGAACGACCCTCGGCTTCAACACCTTGACACCTTCGATCTCATCCTACACGGCCCGTAAAAGACTTATATTGAGCAGCCCCTTGCACCAAAATATAGAAAACGTGAGTTTTAATGCAAAACGGTAGACGTATTTCATGACAAACCTTGCAAAAACAATTCAACGTAATATATCCATGCATTCCTCATACAAACACACACACATAAGTATAAAATAGCGTGAATGTGAGAAAAAAAGGATTTAAGGTGTGCCTTTGCGTTAATACACCCGAAAACTTTTGCGTAGAACGTGCACTGGAGAGACATGGATGGATTTCTTTAAAAAAAAACTATGGGAGAAACTCAAAGAAAAGCTGATGAACCTTCAAAAAGAAGCTGCTGGAATGGGGAGGATGGGCATCCGAATGGTGTAGGGTTTGGGAGTGTAGAGCCCAAAATCGGTACACGTAAAACTCATGCATTTATTTAAATTGTTAGATTACTTATTTAATTTTAAAATGATTTTTAACAATGTATGATTTATGATTTTCATTATTTTAAATTATTACATGTTTATTTGATGCACGTTAAAATATTTTCTTGAGTTTTAGGTTTCAGGTGAATATTCGATACGAGATCGGGAAAAGAGACCAGTGACGATTTAAGCGATTTATGAAAATGTGGTATTTTATTTAATGTCAAGAAAATTGGTATTTTAAATGATTTAAAATTTAAAGCATTTTAGAGCCTAATTTAATTTATTTGATCATTTTAAGATTTTAAAATTTTCAAAATTTCTGAGTTGAGTAATGGGTATTTTTAAATATTGAAACTAATTTTTATTAAATCTTTGATTTGGATTAGATAATTAGAATGGTTTCATTTCATCATTAATTATTTAATTAAACACTATTAGCCCCTAATTATTTAATTAAGCAAAATCTCTATCTAATCTAAAATCACACTCACGCACACACCCAACACACACACACACGCGCACAAAATTTTGAAGAATAGCTAGGGTTCTTGAGTCATTTCTGCAGCCACCATCTCAACCCCTTTCCTTGCAAACTATTGAAGATTTTCACTCATTTTCAAGCAAGAAAATGTGCAGCAATTGTCTTCCGGTAATCTCCCGCAGTCCACCGCGTCGGTATTCGTTATCTTTGAGCGTTTAGATGCAAAGACATGTATATTCTTTCATTTTCACATCGATCTTGTCATAGTAATATTTTGATGTATATAGTGTGTAAAAATCCGTTTATGTTATGCAAAGTTTGATCAAAATATTTTAAACCATTTTGGAACGATTTTTAGATCTCAAAAACCAAATCTGATGTCATTTCAAATCCTGCGAATTTTTGGTTGGTTTTCTGGAAAAACATTCAACATATAAATGTAGTACTTTGCGATATCTTTGATTTGACAGTAAATTTGTAATTTTCAAACAAGAAACGAGAGAATTATGATCATTTTCGTGTGACTGCTCGAACTGTGTAAAAATGTTTTTTTTTAGGATTTTCGAGCCCAAACGAGTAGGCGGCGCCCGAGCGGCAAAATTTTACAGCACGAGCGCCAAGCATTCTGGGGAAAAAACAAAAAAAATTAATTAATTTTTTGGGCAGGCATGTATAATATATTAGTATGTTCGACGTGCGAAGAAAATATTTTATGTTTTGAGGTAGCTAATTGTCTTGTGACCAAATATGAACAGGTTTGGAAACTGAAGAATGAACTGAACATGAGACAAAGAAATGTCAGATATTCACTAATCACAAGAGTCTCAAGTACTTCTTCACACAGAAAGAACTGAACATGAGACAAAGACGGTGGTTGGAGTTAATAAAAGACTACGATTGTGAAATTAGCTATCATCTAGAGAAAGCTAATGTTGTGGCAGATGCTTTGAGCAGGAAGGTAGCAGTCGTAGCGCAGCTGTCAGCGCAGAGATATCTTCAGTTGGAGATTCAGATGTTTGACCTAGAAGTTTATCCTAAGGGCATAGCTCCCAATTTGTCTAATCGAACAGTCCGATCTTCTTTGCTAGACCGAATCCGTATAGGTCAGCCTTAGATGAACATTTGCAAAAATGGAGACTGAAAGATGAAGCCAAGGGCAGTGTACTCTACGCAGTGTCCGATGGTATTGTGAGGTACAGAGGAAGGATGTGGGTGCCTAGTGTTGATTCGATACATACATCTCCGTTTTCCATCCATCCAAGGGATACCAAGATGTACAAAAACTTAGAGATGTTGTATTGGTGGCCATGTATGAAGCGAGATATTCGACGTTTTGTATCTGAATGCCTCATTTGTCAGCATGTGAAAGCAGAGCATCAGAGGCCAACAGGAATGCTTAAACCGCTCCCTATTCCCGAGTGAAAATAGGAGAATATCACCATGGATTTCGTTGTTGGTTTGCAGAGGTCAGTCAGAGGATCTAATGTTTTTTGGGTTTTAGTTGATTGACTCACTAAATCGACACAATTCTTACCGGTTAAGACACCCTTCTCCATGAATCAATATGCAGAGCTCTATATTCGTGAGATATTCAGATTGCATGAGATCCCAGTTTCTATTGTGTCAGACAGAGACCTGAGGTTCACGTCATCCTTTTGGAAGAGTTTGCATTCAGCTATAGGGACAAAGTTGCTATTCAGTACGACATTTCACCCTCAGACAGATGGCCAGTCTGAGAGAGTGATTCAGATATTGGAAGATTTTCTGCGAGCTTGTGTGACCGATTTCCATGGGAATTGGGAATCGAAGCTATCTCTGGTGAAGTTTACCTACGAAAAAAGTTTTCAATCATGCATAGGTATGGCTCCCTACGAAGCACTGTATGGAAGGAAGTGCAGATCGCCGATTCATTGTGATGAAGTCGGTGAGAGATCAGAACTTGGTCCAGAGATTGTTCAGCACACTGCAGATGTGGTGGTCAAGATCCGAGACAGGATGAACACCGCCCAGAGTCGCCAAAAGAGTTATGCTGGCAAGAGAAGAAGGGATCTCGAATTTGCCGTAGGAGATCACGTATTCGGGAAGATAGCACATATGAAGGGTGTTATGAGATTTGGGAAGAGAGCCAAGTTGTTCCGAG
Organism: Primulina eburnea; assembly: GCF_022965805.1. Lineage (NCBI taxonomy): Eukaryota > Viridiplantae > Streptophyta > Magnoliopsida > Lamiales > Gesneriaceae > Primulina > Primulina eburnea. The sequence continues at coordinate 28,675,899 of NC_133103.1, read as the reverse complement.
ATTCATTGGGCCATTCGAAATTCTTGACAGGGTTGGGACACTTGCTTATCGTGTATCTTTACCGTCGAATCTGGTCGGAGTGCACAATATGTTCCACGTCTCGATGCTGAGGAAGTTTATGGCAAATCCTTCACTTGCTTTGAGCTATGAGCCATTTCAGCTTGCTCCAGATCTATCATATGAGGAAATACTGTTCCGAATTCTAGACAGACAGGAGCGGAGAGTCCGGAACAAAGTGAGCAACTTGGTCAAAGTTCAGTGGCTGAATCAATCAGTGGAGGAGGCCGAAGCGGATATGAGGAGTCTCTACCCGGAGTTTTTTGGTAAGAGTTAATTTCGAGGACAAAATTTATTTAAGTGGGGGAGGAATTGTAGAGCCCAAAACCAGTACACCTAAAACCCATGCATTTATTTAAATTGTTAAATTACTTATTTAATTTTAAAATGATTTTTAACGATGGATGATTTATTATTTGCATTATTTTAAATTATTACATTTTTATTTGATGCACGTTAAAATGTTTTCTTGAGTTTTATGTTTTAGGCGAATATTCGATGCAGGATTAGGAAAAGAAACCGATGACGATTTAGGCGATTTATGAAAATGTGGTATTTTATTTCAAGTCAAGAAAATTTGTATTTTAAATGGTTTTTTTGGAATTTTAAAGCATATTAGAGCCTAATTTAATTTATTGGATGATTTTAAGATTTTAAACTTTTTTAAATTTCTAAATTGAGTAATGGGGATTTTAAATCTTGAAAATGATTTTTATTAAATCTTTGAGTTGGATTAGATAATTATAATAGTGTTATTTTATCACTAATTATTTAATTAAACACTTTTAGCCCCTAAGTAGTTAATTAAGAAAAATCTCAACCTAATCTAAAATCACTCTCACGCACACAGACGCGCACGTTGCAGAATTTTGAAGAATAGCTAAGGTTCTTGAGTTATTTATGCAGCCACCATCTCAACCCCTTTCCCTTGCAAACTATTGAAGATTTTCACTCATTTTTTAGCAAGAAAACGTGAAACAATCGTCTCCCGGTCATCTCCCGAAGTCTACCGCCTCGGTATTCGTTATCTTCGAGCGTTGTAGACACAAAGGTATGTATATTCTTTCATTTTTCGCATCGATCTTGTCATAGTAAATATTTTTAGGTACATTATGTGTAAAAATCTATTTATGATATACAAAGTTTGAGCAAAAATGTTTGAAACGATTTTGGAACGATTTTTAGATCTCAAATAACTAATCTGTTGTCTTGTTGAATCTGCGAATTTTTTGTCAGTTTTCTGGAAAAAATTTCAACATATAAAATGTAGTACTTTTTGAAATCTTTGATTTGATAGGAAATTCGTAATTTTTGGACGACAAACGAGTGAGTTATGATCATTTTCGTGTTACTGCTTGAACTGTGTAAAAATGGGTTTTTTTAAGGATTTTCGAGCCAACTGAGTGGGTGGTGCCCGAGCATTATGATTTTAACGCCCGAGTGCCAAGATTTCTCGAAAAAAAAATTAAATTTTTGTTTTGGGCAGGCCTGCATAATGTATTAGTATGTTCGACGTGCAAAGAAAATATTTTATGTTTTTGAGGTATGTTAATTGTCTTGCGACCAAATATGAACTGATTTGGAAGCCCGAGAACGTGTCCGGGGACCTCTCCACCCCGGTAAAGTATGACTGGGTTTTGATAAGGATTGGAAAGCGATAAAGTATGACCAGAGACCAATTTACCCGGTAATGTATGACCGGGGATCTTATGTATGTGGTAATTTACATCCCTGTCAGCCTAGTACTGTGGTTTAGTCTGATCAGGGGTCACTTGCTTTGAAACATATCTCTATGAAAAATGATGATGATATAAATGTTTAATATATATGATGCAACTACGTTTATGAAAATTTTTATGAATCGATGGCACATCTTTGGTTATGTAAGTATGTTCAAAGTTAAGTTACGTATGTGCTACTTTAAAATGCATGTGGTTTTATTATATTTTACTTGTTATTCCCAGTTTATACATGTTGAGCTTTTAGACTCACTAGACTTGATCGATGCAGGTGAGGACGAGTATGAGGAGACGAGAGGCGGGGATCAGTGAGCTGGCTAGGACTGTGCGGTGGACTAACCCGAGGACTGTTTAAGTTTCATGAAAATTTTTATGCATGATGAACTCATACTATGATTTTAACGAATTTCTTTATGATGTTTTAAAAAAGTACTTGTGGCAAGCTCGCTTAGGTACATTTTTGAAAATATTGCCCGAACCCTCAAAAAGTCCCCGACTCTCTAAAATTTACGTACCGGTTTAAAATATGAACCGACGGGTAAAAATACCCCCACCAAAGCCCATATTAAAAAATCTCACTAAATTACACCACATATTAAATAATTAAAAATAATTATGTAACAAAAATATTTTTCCTTAATTATCCCTGGTCTCTGTTCCTCGTTCGAGCGCATATACAACTTAAAGCTCTAATGCATGAAACTTTAAATAAATCGTGAAATAAACCACATAACCATGCAATAAAATATTTAAACACATATTTCAGTAAAACCCTAGATTGCATGCAGTCAGATTACGTAATTTGAATTTTCTAGACCTTACACATCGGCGAGTATCTGGGCAAGTTGCCCAATCTAAATCTATGAACAAGCTCAACTTAAGGGCAGAAGATGAACTATAGAATAGTATTTGACCAACTACTCCTTTATATATTTGAGCACCGACTATACTGCTTGCAAGTGTTTATTTCGTCGGGTTGGTACAAATTGACTAAGTTTGTTATAGGAATAAGCCAAAATCAGGCCGAGTGATAGTAAGATATAAGAGTTTTCCCACTAACCTACGATACAAAGAGGAATCAGGGAGCAATTCACCATCATCAGGTTTAAGCTTGAGATTAACATCCAAAGGTGTTGTTTGTGGCTTGCACCCAAGGAGGCCAGTATCAGTGAGCAGCTGCGAAGCATAGTGACGCTGGCATATATAAATTTCGCGCTTCAATCTTGCTACCTCAAATCCAAGAATGTGATTAAGATAGTCTTTTAGATCACCTAAGTCTCTCGACTTAAACTGTTCATTAAGAAATATATTTAAGGCCCTAGATATTGCCGCATCATTTGTGGCTATAACCACATCATCCACATAGACAAATAACAATATGAATGAATCTTTACGAGTTCAGGTGAACAGATAGTGATCTGCATGTGATTGGACAAAGCCAATATGATGCAAGATTCAGGAGAACATTGTACACCATTGTCGCGATGCTTTTTTTAAGCCTGTATAGCTACTTGTGTAAATTGCATACTATGTGAGAAGGTAAGACTCCACCTTGACCTGATAACTAGGAGCTAAGGACATATATACCTATTCAGAAAGATCATTGTGCAAGAAGGAATTATTTACATCTAATTGTGTAAGGTGTCATGCACGGCCAAAGCTAATATAGTCCGAACTGTAATGAGTTTGGCAATAGGGAAAAAAGTCTCAAAATATTCAATCCCTTCTTGTTGATTGTATCCTTTGGCCACTAAGCAATCCTTATAGCATTTTAAAGTCCCATTATTCAAAAATGTAGCTTTATATACCTATTTGCAACCCACAACGCTATTCCCGTGTGGCAAAGGAACAATGGTCCAAGTTCCATTGCATTCCAACGCTTGCAATTCATCCAACATGGTTTGATGCCACTCCGGAGAAACAACCACCTGAGAAAATGATTGGGGCTCAACATTAGTGGATTCATTATTGACAAACACTTTATATCAATTAGAAAATATGTGATCATTGAACACATTTGTCAATGGAAGAATAGTGGTGGAGTGAATGGTAGAATTGACAGTGAAGCAATGATAGTCTCTTAGGTGAGAAGGTTGAATAGAATGTCTGCCAGAACAAGTGGAAGAAAGACGGTCTGCATTATCAGTGGAGGAGATTGGTTCAATTTTATTTGGAAAAACTATGTCACAGAAGAAATCATCATTGGGAAGGCTTTGACCAGCAAAAAGAAACACATTCTCATGAAAAAAAACATCACGAGATATGTAAATTTCATTTGCTTTTAGATTGAGAAGTTTATATGACTTATAACCAGGTAGATAACCAAGGAAAGCAAACTTTATGGCTAGAGAGGAAAATTTTGTGCATTGTCTTGGAAGTGTAGGACCATAACACAAGCAACCAATGGACTTGAGTTGCGTATAATTTGAAGCTTATGATATAACAACTCATATGGAGATTTTCGAGACAACGAGGAGAGGGGGTTCGATTTATTAGATATACTTGGGTAATTACACAATCGGTCCAATTAACCAAAGGAATGTGATAATGAAACATCAAGGCTCGTGCAACATCCAGAATATGTTGATGCTTGCGCTCCAGAACAAAATTTTGTTGTGGACGCTCAACAGAAGATTTTTAGGAAATGATACCTTTTTCATTGAAGAATTATGCAAAGTTTTATTCATGGGCATTGTCCGGTCTGGCTGCATTAATCTTGGCCCCAAATTGAATTGAATCCAATTTTTAGAAATTAGGGAAGGTGGTTAACACATCAGATTTTCTTTTTAATATATATAACCAAGTGAAATGTGAATGATCATCGACAATGGTGAGGAAATACTTGTATCCTTCGACATGTAATGGATGGAAGGGACTCCAATGTTATTGTGGATTAAATAAAAAAAAGTACCACAAACAAGAAAGATAATCTCTTTTGCTTGGACATATGACAAATGGAACAATCAAACAATTCATCGTGTTTTATCGAGTCAATACTCAAATTCTTTCCTATTACTGAGAGTTTAGTAGAACTAGGATGAACCTGCGATAATGTTAGAATTTTTTTGAGTAAAAAAGTCATTACCGACAGTTGGAGATAGACTAGACATGTCTAGAAAATATAGGTTTTCAAATCATTTATCCATCCCAATCATCCCGCCCTTGGTGAGAACCTAAATATGGCAAGAATCAGAATAAAATGACACAGAACAATGCATATTTTTGGTTAATGCACTAATGGATATGAAATTAAAGTGAAAGGTAGGAATGCACAACACATTTTCAAATATGAAGTCATGGGAGAAATGAACTATTTCTATATGTATTGCTAGTGCAATGGAATTGTATGGAAGATTGACATTAGAGCAATAGATGTAAAAGAGTGATACATGGATAATGAACAACAAATGTGGTGAGTGGCACCAGCGTCTACCACCCAATTCATATGAATTTTGGAGAAGAGATTATGAGGTGAAGGAAAGGTACCACTGAAGCAAGAAGCAGAAGCCTCTATTAATCTGAAGAAGGGCTACAACCAAGTTGGAGTTGAGAGCTTAAAAATGCAATGAGCTACTTGCATTGTCCTGGGCTCAACGCATCTCCAGTATGATTCACAACCTTTTCAAAACTTGAGTATAAGAGGACGTTGCACCACGAACTTGATTAACATGAATCCTATTATCACACAATTTATTCTTGTGCTTTGGATGCCCCTGCAGATAGCCATGTATCTTGTAACAGTTGTCCACAATGTGACCTAGAGTATTACAATGAAAGCATAAGGGTCTATTATAAATTTTTTAAACTTTGCCGTTTTTACAATCGAAATTGTCTTTGACAACAACATGAGATGAATGAAAAGGTAAGGAAGATTTATCCACAAGTGAAATAGATATATCATTATGAATGGATTGATGTCTCTCCTCTTGCATGACTAATGAGAAAATCTTCAAGATGGCACGCAATGGATCCATCATGAGAATTTGAGCTCGATTCTGAATATAAGACTCGTTCAATCCCATGAAGAACTGCATGCTACACTCCTGATTATGGTATATGATCCAGTCCTTCATAGAGCCACATTTACACACCGATACTGGTTGAAATTCTTTCAATTCATCCCAGAGTGTTCTCATTCGCGTATAATAAGTACTGGTATCCATAGAGCCTTGCTGCAATCAATTTAACAACTTTTTTATTCGGAAAATGCGATGATCATTTCTCTGTTGAAAGCGATCGTGAAGATCTAACCAAATTTCGTTCGCCGTGGAAAAATACAGCATGTCATCAATAATTTCATGATTAATAGAGTTCAGAATCCATGAAATCATAACACTATTGAATCTCAACTAGTAAACATATAGAAGACCGTCAATCGGAGGTCACGAGAAGCTACCATTGACAAATCCAACTTTATTTTTGGCTTTCAAAGCCATTTACATAGCACGATTCTAGGTATTATGATTCGTACATGTAAGAACATGGGACACCAGATTCAATCCTGAATGGTCACCATTTGCAAATAGAAAAAGCTATTTGAATTTTTCGTTGTTTCTTGAGCTGCAGAGGATTATTCGATGTTTGTCCGCCCTTGGCCATGGAAGAACAGAGTTTGGAGCAGATTATTTCTCTGATACCATTTCAGAAAGATAGATGAATTGAACCAAAAAATTCTTCATAACCGCGAAGGAAGGGGCTTACATAATGTTTTCAATATTCAGCTTGTTAAACATAAAATGCATCTCCAAACTTGTATTTATATCAAACAAAGTGGACCAAAAAGAATGAAAAATTACTCAAGCATAAACATGTTTCTAAAAACGTGTTTTGACAAAACACACTTCTAATAAGCGCCTGGAACAGCGGAACACGACGCATCTGTTGTCTGCATTGTTTCTGCATGCAAAAATGTATCATAATTTTAAAGAATTTTATGCATGATCCTGACTCAAATCCTCATCCGACTCCGATCGGGGGATGAGAAACTTAGAAAATTATATGTCGATATTTTTTATCTTAGACTAATTAAAATGAAGGGTGAAAAACGGATTCAGAGAAGCATGTGTTTGCACAATATTTGGTGTTGCGGGCGTGCCAGGTGCGAGGTTGCACCGATTTGTGTAAAAACGATAAAAATCTAACTTCTAAAATCAAACGACAGTGAATTCTAAATTTGATCGTTGGTTCTAATCTCCTAAAACATATGCGATGCCAAAATTAAGAAAACTACTGGAAAGTGACGGAAATAAACCCCTGACATGATTTTGCATTTACAAAACTGTAGGAATTCATCAAAGACATGAAAAATATAATAATTTGTTGCTGAAATCTAAAATGAGAAGACGTAAATTGCTAGAAAACTTAAAAAAAGTGCTTGAAGCAGAGAGCTTTTTTTTTTTGTAGAATTTTGTCAGTAGTAGAGTTGTGTGTGTGTTGTCTGCCGATCCCTTCTTTTCTTCCTAGCGTGCTGTGCCGTTTCTCTCCACTCCCCCATGAGCCCATGATCTTTCCCATTACCTTTGCACGATCTCCATTTCTTTCCTCCCACGTTGTGATCAGTTTGAATCGATAAAAATTAATCTGTCATGGGCTTCTATGATTTAATGGGGCTTCAACATTAAATTGGGCTTCCATAATTAATTATTTTTAGTCCAAACAATTGCCCCCCGCAAGCATTGGCCCGTGGGCCAAGATGCTTGTATGTAGCCCAGTCCGACTAATTTATTTGCAGTGACCCATAGTCACTTATCATCTTATTTTTAGCATTGGGCCATTTATCCAAGCCCAATTAGTATCTGGATTGTAAATCATTGGACTCATTTTTATTCTGATTCAAATCGCCTATCTCGATCTCTTCTTCCCCGCCTCGCCAAATCGCTCCCCGCTGCCATTGAAAGGCTATCGCCCTCACGCTCTTCAATCTTCTCTACCGCCGCGCCGTCTGATTGCTCTCATCGCTAGCGTGGAAGACGCCGCTTCGTCCGATTGCTTCACCGCGGCGTTTCTCCTACTCCATCTTGCATAATCCCACACCTCACTTTCTTCATTCAATTTCTAGATTTTAAAATCTGGCCACAACCCCTCTTCACCATTGTGCCTTCATGGTGTTTGTGAATTTGCTCCAATGAGAAATAAATTAAAATTTTGTTGTTTTCATTCTCAGCTAGACAGACTCCCCAACCGTCGTGGCTCCCCGGTTCACCACAGCTTCTATCGGAATCTGCTCGCCCTGCAAGAGCGAACACTACTATCTTCTCGAGCCATGGTTTTGCGGCTACCACGACCTTACAAGATTTTCCTTCGGTTGTTTCTGCTTCTTCTACAGCTATTGGTAATCTTTCTCCATTTTTCTCGAGTACTATGTGATGCTATTCTTCCTTGAAATTTCTTGCTGCCTTGATTGGAGTAGACTCTTTACTTCTTTCTGCTTTGCATTATTAACCCTGAGGCACTTTGACTCTCCTGGAGAAATTTGAGGGAATGACGACTGGTTTGCCACAATATTGATCACTGCCATGTTACTCTATGTTATTTCCATGTTGGCTCCTTGTAGATGTTTACATGCCACTGCCTTTGTTTTTTTTCTAGTATCGAGTTCCTGTGGGGAGTTGGGTGGTTTTTTGTACCCCACCGACAAACAACTGATTCAAGCCATGTGTTGGCATAACTCCCCGCTAGATCACTGACTCTCTTGTTCAATGAACGTGCATATGGCCATGAATTGGTAGCCAAGAGGTAACTCTAATATTTTCTTTGTCTGTTGCACATCACTTGGGTCACATTCCCCATACCCAAGCAGCCATTTGCATGCATTGCACTTCAGTTGGACCCCTTTCCCGCATACACGTTTACTTACTGTTCTTGCATGCGGTGATTCCGCCTTTGAGTTGTTGACTGTTGGTTTGGTGTTGTGGTTGTTGGGTGACGGATGTGGAACGAAGGTGGATTTGTACGGGGTGTTGTGTATTGGATGTTGGGAATGGGTTTCCTATTCGTTTTTAATCCACTTAACCCACTTCACTTCAATATTTTCAATCAAAACCATAGGTTGGCTTAAAACTCCCCGCTCGAAATTATTTCCTCCCCTGGTTCCCTATCGAAACAAAATGAATCCAATATGATAAAAGTGGCCTACTGGCCAACTTCATTTGATCATAACCAACAGATATTTTCATTGGTGGCCCTAAGGCCTACTTCAAATCAAGTCTTACAATAGAGAACTAAACACATACAAAAATGGCTAGTTAGCCTATTTTCATAGCAAAGTCCGCTTCTGGGTCCTCTTGTGGCTCGCATAGCGCCCTTGTTCTTTTCTGTTCTTCCTTTATTATTCGTTGTTCCGTTCGGTGAGCTCAACTACCCGCTCAGTGTGGTCTTTCTTGCCATATTCTAAGTGGCCTAAAGGCCTACTTCACGAGCCTGTCATTGCACCTGCAATCAATCATTTATACGGTGGCTGTATAGCCTACCTTATCAATGATTCCTCGTAACATAAGAATAATAAAAACATCAATCAAATTTACGTAAAAGTGGCCATAAGGCCAACTCCCCACATACTTAACTTCCTTTCAAGTAGCACGAAAGCTACTGTGGCCCTGAAAGTGGCTATAGAGTCCATTTTGTTATCCATATTTCACAATATGTAAGTAATAAAGAACATAGGCATACCAAAGTAGCTCCAAAGGTCAACTCCCTGCTTAATATCAGCCTCTCTGTTTGCTTTTATTTCCTTACCTGACTCCCTAATGAAACAAGATACCTCCAAAATGATGAAAGTGGTCTGCTGGACGATTTCATTTTATCAGTTTCTTTATTGAATCATAAACAATGGATATTTACATCAGTGGCCCCGAGGCTCACATCATATGACGTCTCGAAATAACGAACTACACGTATACAAAAGTGGCCAGTAAGCCTACTCTTATATTAAAGCAAAACTTCCATACTCTTCTGTTGTTTGCACAGTGTTCTCATTCTGCTCTTTTATTTCTTCATTCATCGTTGTTGTCTCGTTTGGTGAGCTTTAACTCCTCATTCTCCGGAACTCTTTCCAGCCATGTTTTGGTGGTATGAAATCTCATCCCATGTAATTTCCTTCCAACCAGAATGAAAGCTATTAAGAACTCGGATTTTAATTATTCGAAACAATGCCAAAGTGGCCTCAAATGCCAACTCCCCGCTGGATATTAGCCTTTCTGTTTTCTTTACTCACTCCCTCAACAAGCTGATCAAATCTTGCTTAATTCCTTCTTCCAGCAATGTGCTCACATATACCATCTTAGGATCATCAAATTCTCTTAAGTTGATCTCTTCCAACGGGTCTTGCACTTCGTGTTGGCCATATTCCATTTGAGATGGCACCATCAACAATTCATCAACTTGGAGTTCATCCTCCTCGTATTCCTCTTCGTGGACAACCTCGGTTCCATAGGTGTCCCATGCTTCCTCTCCCACTACTTTGTCCAGTACTTGCTGCACATGCGCCTTCCATATAGAGGTTGCAGCTACCTCTCTTTCTTTCTGTTCATCAATCTCCTCAATCAGCGGCTGAATTATCGGCCTAGACGGCACGATAACAATAGGTTTGAGGATTCTTTCCAACACCGAGCTTGGAGTTGGTGTTTGCATGTACAACGGATTTTCTTTCTTGCTGTTGCTACGAATTTTGATAGGCCCAAAATCCCCATTGTAATATCTGGCCTCCACTGCACTTGCACTTGTTTGAAACGGCTGTCCATCCGCTTCCACGACCTCCACGTCATCCCCTTTCCAAAATAACAACAGCTGGTGCATTGAGGATGGTATGCACTGGTTTGCATGGATCCAATCTCTGCCTATCAACGCTTGGAAGTTGGCGGAGGAGTTTACCACGAAGAATGCACATAAAGATGACATACTCCCCACAGTAACATCAGCGGGGAATACCCCAATGGTGTTGGTGGTTTCCCCTGTAAATGCAGCAACCGAAACTTCCGAAGGAATCAAGTCTTCTTCAGTTTTGCCTAGACTTTTTAACATTCTTACTGGAAGAACATTCACAGCTGAACCATTGTCAATCAACACCCTAGACACTGGCTTCCCATTCACGTGGGCTTTGATGTACAACGGCCTTATGTGCTTGGTCATGGCCGGTGTAGGCTTTTCCAGTATCACCTGTTGAGGCTTATTTGAGTGGCCCTCCTGGATAATCACTCTTGAACTCCCTTCAGAGAGTCTATTTGCATACTCTTTCTTTTGCACTGATTTCTGGGGCATCAACTCCCCATCCTCTTCTTCCACCATTTTAAATCTCTCGGGTAGGATCACCACTCCTGTGGCACAATCCACTGTGATGTGAAACTCTCCAACGCAAAAATTGATTGTTTTTCCTCTTTGATCATCTTCTTCGCTTAACAAATCATCATCATCCTCCACAAACTTATCCTCAGTAGCCGATCTTCCAAACTTGGATTTACTCCTCACTGGACTCCTTGCGACTGGAATATCATTTGTGGGTTCATTTCTCAACTTAGCGGACTCCTCTCTTCTTGCAATCGCTCTTTCTCTCAACAGCCGTCTCTTTTGAGTTCTAGTCGGTGGCCTAGGGAACTTTTTGTGTTGGGCCACTCTCCAAGACTCATTGAACTCCCCTCTGGCTGGAAGGACGTATCTCGGCTTTGCTCTTCGAAGCTCAATCTTTTTTCCTTTTGACATTTCATATGGGCGCCGCTCTATGCACTGATCAGCTGATAATTTCCTGGTTTCCACCCTTCGTGACTCCACTTCATATGTATTCTCCTGTCCCAGTACCTTTGGTGTTGATCATGAAATGATTCCCCTCTGAACTTTTGATTCTCACGTACTGATCTTTCAAGGAAATGTTGGTTCCTCGGCCTAGAGGCCGCGGATTCGCCAACATTCCTAGTTAAATGCTTCTGAAATGTTCTTAGTCGATCGGTATTATACCTTTCAGTAACTTCATACAATTGACATTTTGGGATCCAACATTTCTTGATTATTTGCTCTTTCACTGCAAAGGATCGGCTTCTTCTCTCATTGAGAAGATCCCTCAAATCTGTCACATTCACATTGACCAAAGCTACTGGGGGAAAACGATCATCATCCACCGCCATAGACTCCTGTTTGTTAGGAAACTTCACGACTCCCTTGTTAATCCTGTCCTGCAAAATATTCTTGAACGCCCAACAAGAGTTAGTAGCATGATTATAGGAGTTGTGGTACTTACAATACTCCCGTCCTTTTAGCTCTTCTATGGGTGGCATCCTGTGATCAGCTGGAAAAGTGATGAACTTTTCTTTTACCAAGAAATCAAAAACTTCTTCGGTCTTTGATACATCAAATGTATAATGCATGTCTTTGGGGAGTTGGGAGTTGTTCTTCTTTTCAAGTTCTGCTGACTTCTTTTTTAGCAGGGGAACTTTGCAAGACCCAGCTGATCGAATCTCTGCCAATGCCACGTCTTCCACCTCTTGATAATAAGACCCCATAGCAATTTTCTTCTTGTATGACTCTTCCCGCAAGAGTTCTTCGTATTCAGCCACTTTGGCAGCAAGTTCAAAGAAATCACTGAACTCCATACCTTGGAACTTCTTCCTCAATTCAAAATCTAGCCCCTTTTGTGCCATCTTCACGAACTCGGTCTCCGGTAGGAACACCTTGCACCTATTCTTCATCTTCTTGAACCTGTCTATGAAATATTCCACAGACTCTCCTTTCTTTTGAGTGACTCTGGATAAGTCGGCAATGCACTCTTCTGGCTCTGTTCTATAGAATTGAATGTGAAATTGCCTTTCCATCTCTTGCCAACTCATCACTGAATTTCTGGGGAGTGAGGCATACCAGGCGAATGCAGTCCCAGTGAGGGAATTCGGGAATAGCCGCAACTTTAGATTGTTGAAGTTCTCCAAGTTGGCTAATTCCCCGCACTGGATAGTGAATCTGGCTATATGTTCCATACTGGACCGGCCATCCTCCTCGGAGAATAAACTGAAATCGTGAACTCTATAACCCCTTGGGTACGGGTTATTCACGTCTATGTAGTCTGGATAGGGTTTATGAAATTCTGGGCGGCCTATCTGCTTCAAGGCCGGCCCATATAGCTCTTGAACAGCCTCTCTCACCATTTCTGGATCAATCTCGTGCATGTTCCAAGCGGGGAGTTGGTGATGGTAGTAATTTGCCCCCCGAGCTTGAAACCCTGGATTTAAACCAATATTACCTCCTAGGAAGCCCCCATCTACTCCTTGATAATCCGTGTGTGACATATCTTCATACGCTCCTGGTTGGTACGGAGGATTGGTCACGCTGTACACGTGAGTAACTGGTTGTTTCGAACTCCCCACTCCATGAGCACGTGGATATGGGTAAGCCCTCCCTCCTAAGCTTTCTTCTCTCTTGTGAGGTGGTGTATACCTTCTTTCTGGATGATTTGGGAGAGTAAACTTCGGGCGGCGAGGATCGCAGGCCCTTGCGTTTCCAACTCCCTGGTCAAATTCATGGACGTTATTTCCCTGGACTTGATTGCTTCCTTGGTTCACTTCTTTTTCACTTATGTTCTGCTCTTTGTTGGTTGACTGGTTTGGTTTACCCAATACTGTCTTCAAGCAATCAGACACAGCCTTGGACAGTGCTTGTGATATTTCTTCAATTTTCATCGCAGTCAACTCTTCAACCAAACGGTTTGAAATATGAGCATACATCTCTGGAACATTACTTGGATGCAAATCCAACTCCCTGGTCAGCTCTTCAGCGGCCATAGCGGCCGGCTGCTCTGTCAGTGGAGCGTGAATCTCTTCCTGGCTTGGTTGAGACTCCCCATCCCCTTGATTGACGTTTTCTTTTCTCCTTGGCGGCATAGTGATGGTCCCACCGGGCGTGCCAAAAATATGTTTGCACAATATTTGGTGTTGCGGGCGTGCCAGGTGCGAGGTTGCACCGATTTGTGTAAAAACGATAAAAATCTAACTTCTAAAATCAAACGACAGTGAATTCTAAATTTGATCGTTGGTTCTAATCTCCTAAAACATATGCGATGCCAAAATTAAGAAAACTACTGGAAAGTGACGGAAATAAACCCCTGACATGATTTTGCATTTACAAAACTGTAGGAATTCATCAAAGACATGAAAAATATAATAATTTGTTGCTGAAATCTAAAATGAGAAGACGTAAATTGCTAGAAAACTTAAAAAAAGTGCTTGAAGCAGAGAGCTTTTTTTTTTGTATAATTTTGTCAGTAGTTGAGTTGTGTGTGTGTTGTCTGCCGATCCCTTCTTTTCTTCCCAGCGTGCTGTGCTGTTTCTCTCCACTCCCCCATGAGCCCATGATCTTTCCCATTACCTTTGCACGATCTCCATTTCTTTCCTCCCACGTTGTGATCAGTTTGAATCAATAAAAATTAATCTGTCATGGGCTTCTATAATTTAATTGGGCTTCAACATTAAATTGGGCTTCCATAATTAATTATTTTTAGTCCAAACAGCATGAATGGGCAGCCATTTTGAATTTTCACTATGCTTGGATCAATATAAGTTAATATACTTGGTAAAATTGATGAACAATTTGCTGTTAACCTTAATTTTATAAACAGAACACAAAGATAAAGTAGGAGAGATTCATGCATAAGATCGATCAACGGATAACCTGAAAGCTTGCTCTGAGATACACGTTTAATCATCTCACACGATTATAAGAAATAAAAAACCTCATGATCAGTTCTTTTTTAAGTGTTAATGATGAATAGTTAGCGACAATGGCGGTGGTAGGCTTGAGGTCACCTGGGCTATAGCCCGGGTGGGCCCAAAAAAAATTTGTTTTTTTATTAATTTTGCCCTGATATGTATTTTCCCCAGTGACCCAATTATCACTATAATTAATTTGCTTTCAATATTTGGGTTTCAGAAAAGAAATTTTAGCATCGGTGCATCATCACCATCATTTTCCCTTCCTGCTCTTCCTCTAGCCAAGTACGCCTCCTTGCGGATGATTTTTAGTTGTTCAACTTTAAATACTCTTAAATTTTAACACTAGATTTTTTATGTTTCTCAACTATTGTTCGATTGATTTCCGTGATTCCGCTAATATGTTTCGATTTTTATTCGCAAAGGTCTGGATTTTTCGCCTTTGAAGAAATTTTTTAGGAGAGGAAAAGGTGCTTTTCCGATAGGAATTTTGGGAAAGCATTTTTTGGTGATTAAGGCTGCATCGAGAATTCGAAACCTGAGAATTAAGATGTAATGTAGCCTCGCCGTTGACGAAATAATTCTGAAAATAGGTTTTTCCGTATGTTTTAATGTTCGTTGTTTCACACGCGGGAAAATATTTTGTTGAACCAATTAATGTCGCTTCATTTTCATCTCAAAGGAATTTAAGAACTTGATGGGTTCCTAAACTACCTCTGTTCATATGCTTCCTCGCAGATTTGTTTTTCCTCTGTGAGATGATGTTTGCGTTAAACATGCTTCTGCTGTGTTCTATAGGTGTTTGCTTTAATCTGTTGATATGTTTGCTTTGTTGATCTTAAATTTCATATATTTCAAAAGCCATAACCGCCCCCCTTTAATTATATCTAGGCTCTTTCTATTCCAGTCGGTCCAAATCTTTTATTTCCCCAATAAACACGAACAAACTCCCTCAATTCATGACATCATATCATCCCTCATAACCTTATATGAACTGATCAAACAAATTACCTTCTAACATGTAGTTTTCAGTCTTGTTTGTGCATAAAGTTGAACATTGCAGAAGCATAATGTATAATATATATAATTTTGTAATTAGTCCACTCAAAGATTATCCTTAATCTGGCTGAGCTTTTTTTATTTTCTTTTTATGATATAATTTGATGAATGGATCATATGCTTCTATTTGTTATTAACTTAAAAGAGTTGAAATCTTCATGTGATTTTTTTTTATTTTCTTTTTTTAATATAATCTACTGGTGAATGCGTTGATTGTGCTCTCCCTTCTGCGTATTTAATTTCTTTTAAAGCTTCGATCCGGTTCAAAAGACAAAAATGGTTTAAGAAAATTGAATGTACCTGGTTCAAGTAAATTTGATATAATTTATTATAACTGGAATATTAGTAGTAAATAAAAAATTTTCTCTTATACCATAGTTAATTAGTAAAAAAAAAAAATCTTTAATAAACAAGGTATGTATGCCAAGAGTTAGATAAACCAGTAACATCATAATATTTGAAATAGAACACAAAACTCTATTTTTTTATCTCACAAGCAAAACTACCCATCCATATTTCAATTTAAAAGATCTATGTTTGTGGTTTTTAAAATATTATTAATTTTTCATAGGAGCTTTATGCACTGTTGCAGCTTCAATACCAAAATTAATTTATTATATTCAATACCAAATTTTATCATATGTTTAGTTTTAAGCCAATAAAATATGAAGTTTCATTATATATCACTTTGTTTTGGTCTCTATTTTGCACACACAATTTTGGTTTAATCTCAATTTAATATTTTGTTTATATTAAATTATTTTAATGTCAATTCAAGAAAGAATGAAGAGAAACAATATTATGTCATTCTTCAAGCCAATAGTTGATAATCTTTCGTCACCCGAGAGGACTGAGACTCATGCATCCCCTCTAATTGAGAAGCTCGAAACTCCTTCTAAATCTCAAAGAGTTGAATTTGATGAAATTTCCCTTGAACAAGATCCTGAATTGCATATTTCGATGTGGCGACATTCTCTTAATCATCGTGATGAAATTAGACGAGTTTATATCAAAATGGGGCCATATCAACCTAAATTTTCGGAATACCCACGGTCTGAGTCATGGAAGTAGCATCGTCGATTTAAAAATACATGGTTTAAAAAGTTTCCATAGTTAGAGTACTCTCCTTCGGATGCAGTATTTTGTTTTCCGTGGTATTTTTTTGAATTAAGTGAAGCACAACAATCTACATTTACAATTGAAGGGTTCAGAAGTTGGAAACACGTTAATGATGGAGCCAAGTGTTCCTTTTTGTCTCACATGGGAAGTTCTAATTTGACACACAATAAATCTTCAAAATCTGTTATTGATTAGATGAATGTAACTAGTCATATAGATAAAGTTACGAATCGATAAACTTCTGAACAGATTAAAAAAAATCGATTAAGGCTTGCAGCAACAATTGAGAGCGTCTGTTGGCTTAATTTGCAAGCATGTGGATTGAAAGGTCATGATGAATCTTCATATTCTCAAAATCGTGGCAATTTCATCGAGATGTTAAAACTATTGGGGAAATGGAATGCTAGTATTGGTGATGTTATCTTAGATAAAGCTCCGGGAAATGCAAGATATACCTCACCAAAAGTTCCAAAAGAAATCTTATTGGTAATATAGTCAGAAATAAAATCCGTGATGAAATTGGAGATTCTAAGTTTAGTATTTTGGTGGATGAAGCTAAAGATGTATCTAACAAAGAATAGATGGCTATAATTTTGAGATTTTTTTATGCCTATGGTTTTTTGCAGGAGCGTTTTTTTCAAATTGTGCATGTTCATGACACCACAGTTGCAACACTCAAGAAAGAAATATGTGATGTCCTCAATAGATATAATCTAGAAATTCATAATATGCGAGGTCAAGGGTTTGATTGTGCTAGTAACATGAGTGGTGCTTTTAATAGATTGCAAGCTTTATTTCTTAAAGATTGCCCCTATGCATATTATGTACATTGTTTTGTCCATCGACTCCAACTAGCATTAGTTGCAGCGGCTGAAAAAGAGATCTCTATATGGCTTTTCTTTTCAAATATGATGAATATTGACAATCTTGTTACATCTTCTTCCAAGCGCAATGCCGAGTTATAATCTTATCAAGTTAATGAAATTGCATGTTCTATTGTTGTCGTGTTGTTGTCGGTGAACGCGAGACTGGGCGAGGAGCTAATCAGATTGGTACTTTGCATCGAGCAGGTACTATTCGTTGGAGCTCCCATTTTGATTCTATTTGCAGCTTGATAGATATATATTATGCAACTATTAATGTGCTCGAAAAAATTATCACTGATGGCACCTCTACTTCAATGCGTGGGGAAGCTGGTGGTTCACTAATAGTGATGAAGTCTTTTGATTTCATTTTTATTTTGCACTTGATGCATAAAATTTTGGGGATCACAAATTTTCTTTTTCGTGCCTTGCAACAAAAATCTCTTGATATCATAAGTGCAATGGATTTGGTCTCTACGATTAAAGAACTTTTCCTAACACTAAGAAATGATGGCTTTGATTTCTTCTTTCGTATGTAAAATAATTTTGCACAAGATTGGATGTCGATATACAGGAGATGAGTTCTCATTATAAGAATTCTAATCGTTCATGCCGGAAAAAGGATATCATCACAGTTGAACATCACTTTCATTATTGATATATTTAATGTTGCAATAGATTTTCAGTTGGAAGAGTTGAACTCTAGATTCAGTGATGAGACATTAGAACTTCTAATTCTTAGCTCTGCTTTGGATCCAAAAGATAATTTTAAATGGTTCAACATTGACAAGATTTGTACTCTCGCTGAGAAGTATTATCCTGAGGACTTCACTGAACAGGAAATGCATCATTTGAGGTGCAACAACAACATTATGAGCTCAATATAGTTTGTCATGAAGATTTTCAGAAAATGTCCATTATCTCATAATTGTGTCGAGGGTTATTTGAAACAAAAAATTTGCAACATTATAATTTTCTTGACAAGTTGATCCGTCTAGTATTAACTTTGCATGTTTCCACGGCAACTACGGAGCGTGCATTTTCGACTATGAAGCATGTTAAAACAGTTCTTCGCAATAAAATGGGAGTTTTTTTCTGATAGATTCTATGAATATCTACATTGTGTAACGTACCGTACTTTTACTACTTGAAATTTGCGGAAAAATAAAAATTTCATTCAAATAAAACATCCGTACGGTAGTCACCCAACATTCATAAAATATCTTTAAAATAATCCATCATCAAATAAAAGTTTGCTAAAAGAACGCTGTCTCAAAACGTCTCACACTCAAATCATAACATCAGATTATTTTAAAAGTTTGCATAAACATAAACTTGCGGTCCTCGGGTTTAGCCTGCCGCTCAGCCCAAGCCTGCCCCTTGGTCGCCACCTCCTAATTCCTGCTCATCGTACTCACCTGCATCGATCAAGTCTAGTGAGTCTAAAGACTCAATACGTATAAACTGGAAATAACGAGTATTACATAATAAAATCGCATGCATCTTTAAAATAGGACATACATACTTTAAATTGAACTTGCATAAACTTCAACTTGAAATAAACTTGAACTTGAACATACATACATACAAAACTAGACGTGCCATCATCATAAACTTTCATAAACATACTGCATACGTAAACATACATAACTTCATCATTTTTCGTAGAGGATGTTTCAAAGCAAGTGACCCATACATAATAAACGCCTGATCAGACACACCACAGTACTGGGCTGACAGGGACGTATCCACTGTCGCATACATGAGATCCCCGTTCATAATTTAACGGGCTGGTTGGTCCCCATTCATAATTCAACGCTTTCCAACCACGATCTAACCCGTTCATAATTTAACGGGGCGGAGAGGTCCTCGGCCACGTTCACCGACTTCCAAACCCATTCATAATTTGGTCACAAGTCAATTAGCATACCTCAAAAACTTAAACATATTTTCTTTGCACAGCAAACATATTTACTTGGCGTTGAGGGATTCGTTGGGCTTCGATCGGGGCCGTTGCTGCACATACTGATCATGGATTGACATGCTTAACTTGCATACTTAGACGTAGGTAAATCATGCTCACTTACGAGTTCATTAAATTCTTAGGACGTTCTACAATTCCCCATGACTCGACTTTGTAAATCATTGTACTAACCCATGACGTCTAACCTCAAAGCATAATAAATTTTCCTTCCCCAAAAATGAAGGACACGGACCCCGTACCTACATCCGTGTAGGGGTCCGTGTAGGCTCTGGACATTGACACCGAAGGAAAACAAAGGCACGGATCCCGTGTCAGGGTCCGGGTGAGGGTCCGTGTAGGTACTGTAAAAGGACTACTCGGGAAGGGAAGGGGCACGGACCCCGTGTATGGGTCCAGAACCAGGTCCGTGTACCTACTGTAAAGACGCACCAAGGGAAAACAAAGACACGGACCCCGTGCTCGGGTCCGTGTGGGGGTTCGTCTGCACACTGTTCGAAGAAACCTGCGAGAAAACTTATGCACATGCCTACACACCCAAATTGACACTTGAACACGATGATTCAACACCTTAAGGACACCATAACATTGCATAAAACTTATATAAACACTTCAAGATACGACGTCCACCATGCTACCCAATACAGCGCTAATTGGCAATTGACATCAACCGAGTTCCTACGACTTTAAACTAATTCAAACACCTAACGACGTCCAACAAAACCTTGAGACCTACAACAAACCTCAATACTAACATACTCATATGCAGCGACGATCGCCCGTCGATTTCCGACGAAGCCTGCAACATAAAACTTCAAAAATATAATGGTACCAAACTTTTCTTAAAATTTCAGTTTGAGCAGTCACACGAAAAATATCATAACTCTCTCATTTTTCGTCCAAAAATCTAGAATTTTATGTCAAATCGAAGGTATCGAAAAGTTCTACGTTTTTTCTATTGAAAGTTTTCCCAAAATATGAACAGAAAAATCGCAGTTTTGACATGAACAGTAAAAACGAGTTTTAGATCTAAAAATTTTCCTTCGAGATTGATCCAATCCATGTCCGCTCAAACTACTATCATCATACATAAATTTTACGCATAAAAACAACGCAATTCGATATATGACTTGATCGACACAGCAAGAACAGAATATACGTGCCTTTTTTATATTTAAAATACCGTAGCGACGACACCGAAGCGGAGATGGAGCGAGGCTAGATCGGGAACGAACGTGGCACCGTTTTTCCTTGAAAATAACCAACGAAAATCGCTGGGAATATTGAATAAAAGGGGCGGCTGCTGTTTTGCAAAGAACCCTAAGCTTTTTCTCTCAAAAATAATACAAACTAGAATGGATTGAAGAGTGTGTGTTTTGTGCGTGTGATTACTGCGTGTAAAAGTGTGTTGGAGTGTGTTTTGAGCACTAATGTGTGTGTGAGTGTTAATAATTAAAAGTTGCTAATGACTAATTGACAACTTAATAAAAAATATACTAACTTTCCCTTACTTTAACACAACTCTAATAAAAATAAATAGTGCAAGTGCTAAACTTAAAAGTTTAAACGTCTTACAATTACTAAATAATTATCTTATACATTAAAATACTAACATCTCATAAAATACTAATTTTAAAAGTTTTAAACTCTTAAAATTGCTAAATAATGATTTAGGCTCAAAAATGCTAAAACTCACTAAATTATTTAAAAATGCCCCCAAACTCAACTTAAAATAAAATACCATCTTTAAAATTGCCAAAAATCATCACCGAGTCTTTTCCTCAATCCCGCTTCGAATAATCGCCTGAAACATGAAACTCAAAAGACATTTTAACGTGCATGACGTAACATAACTTAATTTAAAATAGTGCATTTAAATAAATTATGCATGACTAAACTCCTTTAAAATAAATTGAATGTTTTAATAATTTAAATAGATGCATGGGTTATACGTGTACTGAAATCGGGTTCTACACATTGAGAGATAGTTTGCTTCATATATAGACTGAAATTCTGTAATTGATGAATATTATACTTCGAAAAATCATAGATCACAACTTCAATAGTAAGATTAAGTCTATATATATTATCTTTGTATGTTTTAGTTTAAAAATATTTAATTTAATCATCTAACATTAAAGGAATGATTTTAGAGATATTCATTTCTTCATTAATTTTTCTTGCAGGATTATGAAGATATATTATTATATTGTCAATGTTTTGTCGGTTTATGAATCTTGCGAGTTCAATAACGAAAATATTGAAGATCTTGTTAATGAGAACATTTTGAGACTACGATGAACAAGTATCATAACTATTGTTTTAATTGTTATGGGTTATTTTGTTTTATGTTAAAAAAATTTAGCCCGAGTAGATTTCAAATCCTGGCTCCCCCACTGGTTACCGAGAGATATACACGTCGCGTTTGTATATCTATACTATATTATTACGTGTGAGTATATGATAATAACTACCTAGAGATGACACCAATTTTTTTTCCGATTTTACCCTTATATGATACTAATATTACACTTTTATTTTTTGTTTTTTTTTTTAAAAATTTCAACACACACTTTTTATTTTTATTTTTTTTTATTTCAACCATTCAAATATCAATTTGGTCCCTCCATAATTTGTCAAATTTCACTTTAGTCCATCGATAATGATAAAAAAGATTTTATACACACGCATCGCGTGTGCAGAGTAACTAGTGTTGTTTATTAATTATTTTATATTTTTGTACAAAATAAAGAATTTTAAATATTTAGTTGTGATTTTTTGCATTTAAAATAATGGATAAACGATTTAAATTTTTATCTATACCATCTTGTAAAATTAGTTCAGAGAAAAGATAGAAAAAAAATTAATTTGTTAGCTGTAGTGAAATTATTTAATAAGTACACAGAATAGAATTTACATACAAATAGTAAATTGAGACAAAATTGGAAAAAAATTTGTTATTCTAGATTATAAAAAGTATTATCCGTGAAGATTACGGATAATAGTAGTAATAAAATATCAGTTGATAACCTATTTGTCTTACATAAATATGTAGTAAATTAAAAAAAAAGCCCAACCTAATAGTAGTAATAAAATCAGTTTTATATTTAAATATTGTGGGGGAATATTAAATAAAAATGTTTTGCATTATCTATATATTTAAATTGTCTTTATGTTAAAATATTACTAATACATATGCTGCTAAATAGGCTTGCCTGAAGTCTAAGGTATTGTTTCTTCGGTGTTTTTTTTTTAATTATTATTTTAGGAGTATGAATTCAAAACGCATATGGCCAGATTATCTGAATCTCTAAAGAATGTTTTTTGATTACAAAGTAAATTTTCTGTAAAAGGTAAAAAAAACACAAACTTGTGCTATTATATCTTTCCGTTTTTGTCGATTTTAATTACTTTTTTCTGAAACGTTGATAAAAAAGCACAATCCGGCTCGTTTTGACAACATATCAACGTAAAAAACAAATTGTTAAAATTAAAATAAATAAAAAAAAAAACAAAACCCCACAAAATAGCAAAATATGACTGAAATCTGACAATAAGTAGGATTAAAATTGCAAACACAAATATATAAGAACATAAACAATTTTCTCTAAAATACAAATATATATATATATATATATATATATATATATATATATACCTATTTGTTTTACATAAATATTTATTACATAGAAAAAAATGTGAAGTTAGTAAATTGAATAAAAATGTAACTTTTTAATAAATCTAGAATCGAAATTAATTGGAAGAAAACAACAAAAAATGAAATGCATATACAGGAGAGATGAAGTCAGAAATAATGCAGAAATTTGATGTGGAAAATTTCGAGGTATAAAAAATCGTTATATTCATATTTTGAACAAATAATATAATTTTATAAATAATATTTAATGATAATAATAATGTTTTTTTTTGTGATTTTAAAATTTTAAAAAAAATGAAAAACAATGTTATTAGTTATTATAGGCTATATATATATATATATATATATATATATAAACTACCGTCACTTCAAAAGCTCCACTCTTCCACATTCTCCTGGATGAGCATAGACTATTCCTCCACTCTGTACGACGTTCTACAAACTATAACTGTACGACGTTCTACAAACTATAATAATGTGACCGTGTAAAAATAAGTGTGAGATATGTAAGCAATATCACCAGGTCATGTTTTATTCTTTCAAGAAAAGGTTAATCTCCCTAGCTCTGAAAATATCTGCACACTTAAATTAACAGAGATTCATAGTGGAGCATCGTATGGTTTTCCGGCATAACCACTCCGACACTCAAGTCAATATTTTTCAAAGAGAATGGATATTTCATTTGCAAGGAAAGATATATGAATGCCTTAGTAATAAAGAAACCTTGATATTTTTAGGAAGAAAATCAACGATAATTTTGTTTTTAGTGTCCAGCTACTATTCATGATGGGAAGGCTGCACATGCTTCCGTTTTACAAACACTTTTAGGTCTGAAAACCCATGCTTGTTTCGATTGAGTCCGGTCACCCTTTTACATGCCAAAGGATCTCCTAATGATGACCAAGTCATAGTTTCCTATACCTATAGTTTAAAACATGACAACTGTACTGTGATGCCTAGGAAAGAATCCTGGTGGAAAAACTCCCTTTGGACGCTAGTAACCCGGGCTTTTTCCCCCCGGTCCTTTCCTTCCATCGCCAAAGATTCATCGAAACCCTACAACCCGGGCTCTTTCTTCCGTCTTCCCTGGCCAAATCCCTTCTCGAGATGATCCGGGAATATGATATTCCCTGGGATATCACCACTCCCTCCCTGAAATAGTCGTACTAGAGTTTTACTCGCTGTCCCGAGTAACAAGGAATATGTCTAGAGGGAAGCTTACGTGGAATAAGTCTGACGCAAGCATGATGTAAGCCCTAGTAGTCAAAAGGTCGGATGCCGCTTCGAATTTTGTAACGACTATTTATATCCCTGGCACAACTTCCTAGGAGCATTACTGAAACGTCTCATACCTTTTAACTTTAAAATCCTACTAAATTATTGTTATTAATACATACTTTCGAATTCACCATTTAAAATTGATTAACATTTCTATAAATCAAAGTAATATTTAAAATCTCGAGTGCGCAAAAATCGCTAAATCGTCAATTAACAACATTCAACTTCAACCTTTAACATTATCAAATTAATTGTAAAATAAAGCATAAAAATCTCTAATTAACTCATTAACAATTTCCTGTAAAACTTTGACTATCAAGCTGATGCAGAAAATAATGTCCCTCGGGAGTGTACTGTCGGACTCGATCCACTCAAGCGTCAGCGCCTCCGTCAATATCATCATCGCCTGCAACATTTTTAACAGTAAAATTTGCACAGCTTGGTGGGTATTTTTACTCTTCCGGTCGTATTTTTTTTAATCTGTATGCGAATTTTAGCAAGTCGGAGGACTTTTTGAGGTCTCACGCAATAGTTTTAAAAACTACCTAAACGAATATTTTCCGAGAGTATGTCTGGGCTTGTTTGGTTTGTTTTATTTCTAATTGGGCTTAAAAACCTTTTAAACCTTTTAAGAACCCATTTAGAGCCCATTAGCACATGGATTATTATTTAAACACTACACTAATCTACCCTAAACCTAACCCTACACACTAGTAGCTGTCCCCCTCTCCCAACAGCAGCTTTTACGTCCCAAAACCAGCAGCAACCTTGCTGCACATTTTGATCCTCCAAAATTCTTGCATCAAGGCTTTTCCCCGCTCCTTTGGCGCTTCCCTGACGCTCGTTTCTTTGACCTTCCTGCATAAAATACATCAAGGCACGCATGTATCTTCGTTTTATCTTCATTTACACCAATATTATTGCTGATATATAGCATGAGGATTTATTTCGGCTAGTTGAAGCTTCGGTTTTATGCAAGAATTGATATGAATGTGCATTCCTTTTGTTAAAAACTCACGTGTTCTTGTATATCTGCAAGGGTCTGCCGGTTTTTGTTTTTCTAGGGCTGTACACGATGGTGAGAGGGTGTCAATAGGCTGAAGTCGATGGTTAGATGGGTTAAGTCGAGGGTCAATCGTTTTTTTTGTAGTTTGTCACAAAACCCGTCACCCTCGGTTATTTTGAATTCTGCAACTTATAGGTTAGTTTTCTGGAAATGTGTATGATTTGTAGCACTCTGTGTTATCTTCGATTCGATAGCAAATTCATAATTTTATGATAGGAAACGAGGGAGATATTATTTTTATCGTAAAGTCGTGCAAGCTATGAAATTTCTGTGTCACAAAACCTGTCACCCTCGGTTATTTTGAGTTCTGCGACTTATAGTTTGGTTTTCTGGAAATGTGTTCAAGATATGATTTGTAGCACTCCGTTTTATCTTCGATTCGATAGCAAATTCGTAATTTTCTGATAAGAATGAGAGATATATGATTTTTATCGTAAAATTGCTCATGATGTGAAAATTGTGTGCATACGCTGGATATTTCCAGCAACCTTTGGGCTTGTTCCATGGGTCATAAGTGGTCTGGAATTGGTTTTTTATAGGCTGGTCATCTAAGTTTAAGTGACGGTTAAAGTTGAAATAAATTTGGTTAAGTTTCAAGTCGATTCGGGGTAAAATTGAGACCTCGGTCCAAGTTTTAAAACGAATCGTTAAAATTGAAACATGCTTGAGTTTACGTCTAAGGATGCTCATAAATATGTTTTGGGATGTTTTAAGGAGTTTGGTAGACTTCGGGTCGAAATTTAGAGGTCCAGGGGCAAAATGGTAATTTTGCACCCCGAGGTGAGTTTTAGTCCTTGCAGCGCCCTGAGCACAATATTATCACGTTTTTAAATGTTTATGCATCATGATTACGATTTTACGAATGTATAAAATATACGTTGCATGATTGATTTTAAGAAATAATTATGCATGTGCATGATTTTGATAAGTGATGAAAATGATGATGTTTTGAAGGATGATAATTAGTTGTGGATATCGAAGTATATGTAAATGCTTAAGACATATATGTAAACGATGATGATGAAGCCTAGGCACAGTGGATGGGTAATACTGTCCCTGATGTCTAATAGCCGTCGGGTACCGCGGTTCTACGTATGATGGATCCATCGTAAATGATGAATGATGTACAACAGTCACAACTAATGAACTGAATTCACCAAAGGAAATGATATAATTGATGAATGATGATAATAATGAGTGATGAATGATGATAATGATGAACTGTTTTGACATGTAATGATTTCAAATGGCACGTCTGCATTTTCGTTTTAAAATGCATGAAAGATATGTTGATTACATTATATTTTGACTGTTCTGTGCCATGTATATGTACTTGTTATTTCTGGTACAGGTGTGTTGAGTCTTTAGACTCACTAGGCGTGTGTGATGCAGATAAGTATGTTTTTGAGGGGACAAGAGATGCCGAACTCTGAGTTGGCAGGACTGGATGTGCGTCACGACCCGAGGACCACATGTCTTCCACACATGATGTTTTTATGAGTTTTGAGAAAGCATGAGCATTTTTTATACACTAATTTTTATACGCTGTTGATTTTAGGATTTTTACTCGTTTATGTTTACGTATATTTTGATGGATGAGCTTGGTCATTTAAAACTGCTCTATTTTTACTGTTAAATATTAACGATTGTTTTTAAATGATATATTTTTCAGTAGAGTTGCATGCGTGCAAAATATTTAAATGAGATTTTCGAAATGTTAGCTTTAAAAAAAACAAATTATTTCTGTATTTTAAATAAGTAGATGTTTCATAAAGTATTATTTAGCATGCGTTATGATTCCTCGGGACACTGCCAGACCTTTTTGTACTACCTAGGTGTTAAATGATCGTTTTACCCTTGGACCCTACATTCCATATTTTGACTTCTCATTTTTATTGACTTGAGATTATCCTAAATAATTATTTAACCTTAAATTTAATTTTTATTATTCTTATTTGACGTAAAATTGAGCTTTTAATTTAATTATTTATTTACTAAAACGTAAAGCGTTTTAATCCTGACTTAATCCCAACTTTAATATTTGCTTCCCAAACTTCAAACATAAACTTTTTATACCTAAAATACCCTCGTGAACCATGAATCGTCCCATGTGGACCATGGTTCGAACCATTATTCTTCCCTAACCACATGACCGAACCCTATCTCACTCCCATTGAGCCACGACCCAATTTCCTCGAACCATGGCCGACCCACCTTGGCCCAGACCAAGCCCTGACCTTCCTGGACCATCGTCGAACCATCCTGGACCAGCACACCCAAACCCTAGCCCACACAAGATCCCATGCGCAATCAACTCCCTAACTGCGCGAATTCTCTCCTACTATCATCGAGCCATCCTTGACCAAGCCACCCCAGCCCGAGCCCTAAGCCCATGCAATCATACGTAGATCCTAATGTACCAGCCTAGACCACGACAACCAATCCATGAACCGTTACCTCTGAAGTCGCACCTATGCGAGCATGGGAAGAGCCCTTGCGGGGAAAGACTCTTACCTACCGGCTGCTTGAGTCGTAGCCATGCTAGGACTATTCCTAGCCCTTAGTGCATCCAACACCGAGCCCCCTGAAAAGTGATCGGTTACGGTGACCGGAAGCGCAACGGAAGTTCAAAAATCTAAAATTTTTTTAGCTAAAATTTTCGGCCACCATGACTAAATGTAGCAAATACAATAAAAACACATTCATAGGGTGTTTGAGAAATTTACCTATCAATCACAAGGATTGATGTATGGCTCCAACTTTGTTGTTAAACAACAAAGCTCTTGAATGGCATGAAGAAATCTACAAGCTTCCTCCTACCTTGAATCTTTCCTTCAAATTAAGCCCACCACCAACTAGGTAGATCCCCTCATATTTTGCACTAGAAAAATATGAGGATTTTTCATTTGAGAAGTGAGTGTTTTTCTTCAACCATTGAAGAAAGAAAAATTGGAGAGAAAGTGAATAGTATTTTCGGCACTATTCATCCTTGGAGAGAAGAAGAGACCTTTTTTTTTGGTTGTGGGAAAAGTAGAGTCAAAAAGGTGCATGCTATGCCTTGAAAACTCAAAAAGTAGTCTCCCAACCATTCATCTCCCATGCATGCATATTATATGGTTTTTATCAAAATAAAAACCATGGACTAAATTTAATTATCTCAAACATATTTGAGACTAATTAAACATTACTTGAATTTACCCAAGTCCCACTAGTTAAATAATTAATTTAAATTGAGCTCTACAAGACTCAATATAATTTAATTAATTCAACACTTGAATTAATTTAATTATTTGGACTCTACTAGGTCCACTAGTGTTTAATTAATTCAACACTTGAAATAATTTAATTTAGTCCATAATAATGTTTATGAAAATCACAATTTTCAAATACATTATTCACTTGGCCAAATTTTAATTTAGGAACACTTCCATAAATTAAAATTTACATTTCTCTCATAGAAGTCATAATTCTATTTTTCTTTACACTTATAAACTCATTTATAAGTCGTTCAACATATTGAACTATTTTCTCCTTTATAGAAGTCATACTTCTAATTTTCCTTACGCTTATAAACTCCTTTATAAGCCGTTCAACACATTGAACTATTTTACTTCTCAACGGGATTTAGAAAGCTAGTACTTGTGTGGCCCTCAATGGTTCATTGATACAACTAGCCGTGGGTTCACATCTCCATGTGATTCGGACTAAACATATCCTTATATGAGCATACCCCAATTGCTCCATTCTTACTTATCAACTCCTTGATAATAAGAACGTCAGAACTCAAGTCTGATAGTACCCAACCAATCATGTTAAACGCCTAGCAGCATCGCTTACATGATTCCCTAGGTATCAAATGATAGTGCCTGCAAGAACCATTCAATTATGGTTAGCGTACAGTACGGTCCCTTCAACTCATATATCCCGATCGATTCAACAACCATTGGTTTATCGAGAGTTGTCAATGAATCGATACTATGTGTCATGTCGTAGTTGCATCAATGGTGTAATCTATGAAACCCCTTTCATAATTACCACCATACTCTGGCCAGAGATTTCAACCTACTAACACATGATAACACATAGGATATTCATATCCGAAGGTAAGCGGTGAATCCCCGACTACAATGCATCGACTCCTATGTGTTTCGACAGAACACCCAACCTTGCCACCTGATGACCCACAAGAGTCGGTAAACAAGTCAAAGTGTAATTCTAGCACATAGAGTCTCAATGTTGTCCCGGGTCATAAGGACTAATTCTGTACAACCATAAACTAGGACATTTCCACTCGATAAGTGAGAACCACTTGGAAAGTCCTTTTATGGAGGGTTGTTCAGTGCACTCTACAAGGAGCACCTATCTGCATGTTCGGACATCACAATGTCCCCTACCAATGAAACATGGTACTCACATCGCAGATACTAGTCTCGAACTCTAGCGGCCTATATCCTTCTTAGTGGCGGCTGAATCGACTAGGAACCGTTTAGAATATACAGTATTACAAATATGAGTTTCATGATACTCATCATATGAGCATCTCATATTCTTTCTACCATTTGTATATTCAAGGGCTTTATCTATGCAACTAGCATGGGTATACAGATAAAGATGTGCCAAAATAATAATATCAAATATTACTAAAATAAAGATTGCTTATACATAGAGTTTCATTGTGAACACTCGGCCAACACTTGGCTCGACGGACACCTACTCTAACAATCTCCCACTTGCACTAGAGCCAACTACCCATATGCTTTAAACCCATTGATTCGCGATGCTTGTCGAATAATGGTCCAGGTAAAGGCTTAGCTAGTGGATCAACAACATTGTCTGCGGAGCCGACTATGTCAATAGACACTTCTTCCTCTTTCCACAATCTCTCCGAGGATGTGGTACTTACTCAATACATGTTTGGACTTCTGATGAGACCTTGGCTCCTTTGCTTGAGCTAAAGCTCCCTTGTTGTCACACAACACCGGGACAGGAGCAACTCCATTAGGAATGACGTCCAACTCTTAGATGAAATTCCTTATCCAAACAGCCTCCCTTGCTGCATCTGATGCAGCAATGTATTCGGCCTCTGTGCTGGAATCCGCAGTATTGTCTTGCTTGGAACTCTTCCAAGAGACAGCAGCAACATTGAGCATGAATACAAACCCAGAGGTTGACTTCGAGTCATCGATATCGCTTTGGAAGCTAGAGTCGGTATAGCCTTCCAATTTTAGTTCTCCACCCCATAGACCAAGAACAATTTATTGGTCCTTCTCAACTACTTGAGGATGTCTTTCACAGCTTTCAGGTGTGGAAGACCAGGGTTCGATTGATATCTACTCACCACACTTAGTGCGAAAGCCACGTCAGGACGTGTAGATATCATCCCATACATGATGCTACCAATCGCAGATGCATAAGAAATGCTTTGTCATCGCCGCTATCTCTGCATCAGTCTTGAAAGACAGAATTGGATAGGGATACGCCATGACACATTGGTAGATGTCCTCTCTTGGACTTATCCATCGAGCACCGCTTCACGATGGTATCAATGTATGTGGACTGGGTGAGACCAAGCAATCTTTTCGATCTATCTCTATAGACCTGTATCCCAATACAAAAGATGCTTCACCCAAGTCCTGCATCGAGAACTTACTCGCTAACCATATCTTAGTTGATTGCAACATTCCTACATCATTCCCAATGATTAGAATGTCATCAACATAAAACACCAGGAATGTCACAACACTCCCACTGACCTTCTTATACACACAGGGTTCCTCAGGATTCTTAGTAAATCAACTCTTTGATCGTACTATCGAATCTAAGGTTCCAACTCCTAGATGCCTGCTTTAGACCGTAAATAGATCTCTGAAGTTTGCATACCATATGCTCACTTTCGATAGATGTAAACCCTCCAGGTTTGAGACATGTAAATCTCTTCCTTAATATCCCCATTAAGAAAGGCTGTCTTGACATCTATCTGCCATATCTCATAGTCATACCATGCAGCTATGGCTAGCAAAATCCTTATGGACTTGAACATTGCAACTGGTGAAAAGGTTTCCTCAAAGTCAACTCCTTGTCTCTGAGTCTATCCTTTTGCCACCAATCGTGCCTTGAAGGTCAATACCTTCCCATCCGTCCCAAGTCCCTATGGGAACCTTTCCCTCAGGTGGATCTATAAGATCCCACACTTGGTTCGAATGCATGGAATTCATCTCAGATTCCATAGCTTCAAGCCATTTGGATGAATCGGCATCAGATAACGCTTCCTGGAAGGTCCTTGGATCACATCCATGGTTAGGCTCATCATGGCCCTCTTCAAGAAGCAGACCATACCTCATAGGTGGTCTCGAGACTCTCTCGAATTTTCTAGGAGCTTGTATCTCCTCTCTTGGCTCTTGGGTGTGGGTTCTATAATTGTGGGTGTCTCTCGAACCTCTTCGAGTTCTATCATCTCCCATTTTCTATCCAATAGAAATTCCCTTTCCAAAAGGTTGCATTCCTAGAAACAAACACCTTTGTTTCTTGAGGATGATAGAAATGATATCCAACTGAATTCCTTGGATATCCCACAAAGTAGCATAAAATGGATCGACTATCCAATTTATCTCCCACTACCTGCTTCATAAGCAGGGCACCCCCATATTCTAAGATAAGAATACTTAGGAGGCTTACTTATCCATATCTCATATGGTGTATGCCTTTGAATGGACATTTAATGGAATATCTTTTAATTTTAAGTTATAGATATCGTTTTCAAGTTCACCAGTACCAATCAAACATTCATTCATGTAAATGTTGCAAACACCTTTGCAAAATAAACAAGAATATCCATTTTTATCAGCATAGAAATGGAAACAATGTTTTTCACAAAATTAGGTACAAACAAAACATCTCATAAAATTAACTTAAAACTATTGTTCAACAATAAGTAAACATCTTCAACAGCCTTGGCAGCAACTCTTGCTCCATTTCCCATCTTCTAAAAGGTCACACCTTCCTTAAGCTTTCTATTTCTTCCCATCACCTGTAACACATTACAGAGATGTGATCCATAACCGGTATCTAATACCCAAGAAGTAGAGTTAATTGAAATGTTTACTTCAATTTAGAACATACCGTTTCCAGAACTCTTCTGGGCCAGATATTCATTGCAATTTCGCCTCCAATGTCCAGGCTTCTTGCAGTGATGACAAACATTACTAGTCTTGTCAGCCTTAACTGGTGTGGCTGCCACAACGGGATTCGGAGATTGCCTCATCAAGGGCACTTTCTTCTTGGGACGTTGGAAAGAACTCTTCTTTCCCTTCCCATGTGGATCAATCTTCGTACCAGATGAAGAACCCACATAAAGAACCAACTTCTCCTTTTTGATAGTGGATTCAAACGTAACAAGCATATTTACCAACTCCTCAAGGGTCGGCTCCATCTTGTTCATGTTGAAGTTCACCACAAAAGGATCAAATGAGCTAGGCAATGATAACAGCAACACGTCGGTGGTCAACTCCGAAGGCAAGATCATATCCATGCCAACGAGCTTGTCCACGAGCCCAATCAACTTCAGGCCATGCTCATGGACCGAGGCCCCATCTCGCATGCGCATAGTGATCAGCTCCTTGACGGTAGCATGCCTAAGAGGCCGTGTTTGCTCACCGAAGAGCTCCTTGAGATGCAAATGAATGTCAGCAGCACTCTTTGCATCCTCAAAACGCCTCTGCAGCTCATCATTCATAGAAGTCAGCATATAACACCTGGCTATCAAGTCATGGTCACACCATTCCTTGTAAGTCTGCAATTCCTCAGGAGTGCAGTCAGTCGGAGCCTCAACAGGGGGCGACTCAGTCAGTGTATATGCTACCCTTTCCGAATTCAAGACGATTTTCAGGTTTCTTAGCCAAGTGAGGTAATTAGGTCCAGTTAATATGTGTTTGTCGAGTATTACAGATATCGGATTGCGCATTGAAGACATTGTCAATTTGTACTGAAAAGTAAAACAGATAAATGTTGATGACTATTTTAAAATATTTAGTAAGATATGAAGCTTGGACTTTTACTTCATAAATATTTGCTCCCACTGTTTTGACATCTTTCACTACCCTCTAGTGAAAACGGGAAACATCTTTCCTCAGTAGGTACGTAAGGTTCAATTAGCGAATTATGATCCCGAATAATATCAGCCAATCACAATTCCTAAAAGGTAGTTTCCAATTGCATCACAATGCAACTCTCTGCGTAAACTTTTGTCTCACGTTTGATTAGGACCCAATAATATGACGTCGTTCATCTTCACGTGTCAAGCCTTACCCATCGATGTTGAACCTTAATGGACGGTCGCCATGAGTTCCCCCAATAATATGAGCCGAAATCATGGGAGTTCCACGTAGTTCACATCACCATGTCAATGGATGTCACAGCTTTCCGGCACCCAAAGCTCCCCCAATAATATGAGCCGAGCCCCGAGTACGGGTAGCGTTCATCATGCACCCATTGTCGATGGAAGACATGGAAATTATAAACAAATTTATAATTCCCCTTTTCGGGCTTGATATTAATTTTGAATCTTATTCAAAATGAGGGTTTTTAATTTTGAAAGGTCTCATCATTAATTTTATTTTAAAAGCTCGCCATTTTTGATCGTATGTTTGCCGGATTCATGCAACTTTGTTATTAACATAATAATAACGCACATACTCATTATTTATAACATATCATGCATATATTATAAACAGTAAACAAACAAGGATGATCAATCGCCCCAATACTAATGGCCCGTGTGAGCTAAACACGGGCCTAGGTCCAATCCTAGGGTAAATGCAAGGGATGCAATGCAACTATTACATTAGCTTCCAATATTTACATGTCTTCGATCTTCATAATCATCATGGCCACCATCTTCCAATCTTGATCATCCACTATACTAATATTTACAAATAAATATCCATGGAAAATAGGGATACATCTCATGGGGGTGGGAACGGGCCATAAACCAAGCCCACTTTATAAATTTGATAATTATTACAATCATTCAACACAAAATATCCTAGCATACATCTAGCAAATTGAGCTTGGGCTTTTGATCATCCTTCATGCATAATATCAGATATCATACACCATCAATTAACTATCACAATAATTAATTGATCCAATATTATATATCTTGATCCAATCACTAACCGCCACAATTATAAACTAAATTAACAAAGTATACAAACACCTTTGTCTACTTTCCAATTATTTTATTTATAACCGAATTTCTTATAAATTACAATTTACTATAAATAATTAAAGTCCAACTTCAATTATTTATTTTATGAGGAAAAATTTGCAACTTTTGTAATTTTAAACTTAAGGGCCCAAAAACTCATTTTTCACCAAAAACGTTTTGGCCCATTTAAAATTCACAAATATGTTAGCCATCCAATGGCCCAACAACTCAAGGCCCATGACACTTTGATAATTTAAAACACTTTTGGAAACCCTAGTCGTCATCGCCGTCGCCGGAGCTCCGTCGCCGGATTCCGGCCAACTTACCAAAAATTTTTTTAATTTTTTTTATTTAAAAATGTTGGGGCTGTTCGGGCAGCCCCTCGGGCAGTTTCGGGCAGCAACTTGCTGCCAAAAAACAGCCCCGAAACTGGCCTTGAATCGTTGCAAAGATTTTGTTCTCATGCGGTTAGAAATCAATCTCAATATAATATCTTGTAGTTGCTACACAAAATCGTAACCATAGCTCTGATACCACTTGAAAAGTGTTCGGTTACGGTGACCGGAAGCGCAACGGAAGTTCAAAAATCTAAAATTTTTTTAGCTAAAATTTTCGGCCACCATGACTAAGTGTAGCAAATACAATAAAAACACATTCATAGGGTGTTTGAGAAATTTACCTATCAATCACAAGGATTGATGTATGGCTCCAACTTTGTTGTTAAACAACAAAGCTCTTGAATGGCATGAAGAAATCTACAAGCTTCCTCCTACCTTGAATCTTTCCTTCAAATTAAGCCCACCACCAACTAGGTAGATCCCCTCATATTTTGCACTAGAAAAATATGAGGATTTTTCATTTGAGAAGTGAGTGTTTTTCTTCAACCATTGAAGAAAGAAAAATTGGAGAGAAAGTGAATAGTATTTTCGGCACTATTCATCCTTGGAGAGAAGAAGAGACCTTTTTTTTTGGTTGTGGGAAAAGTAGAGTCAAAAAGGTGCATGCTATGCCTTGAAAACTCAAAAAGTAGTCTCCCAACCATTCATCTCCCATGCATGCATATTATATGGTTTTTATCAAAATAAAAACCATGGACTAAATTTAATTATCTCAAACATATTTGAGACTAATTAAACATTACTTGAATTTACCCAAGTCCCACTAGTTAAATAATTAATTTAAATTGAGCTCTACAAGACTCAATATAATTTAATTAATTCAACACTTGAATTAATTTAATTATTTGGACTCTACTAGGTCCACTAGTGTTTAATTAATTCAACACTTGAAATAATTTAATTTAGTCCATAATAATGTTTATGAAAATCACAATTTTCAAATACATTATTCACTTGGCCAAATTTTAATTTAGGAACACTTCCATAAATTAAAATTTACATTTATCTCATAGAAGTCATACTTCTATTTTTCTTTACACTTATAAACTCATTTATAAGTCGTTCAACATATTGAACTATTTTCTCCTTTATAGAAGTCATACTTCTAATTTTCCTTACGCTTATAAACTCCTTTATAAGCCGTTCAACACATTGAACTATTTTACTTCTCAACGGGATCTAGAAAGCTAGTACTTGTGTGGCCCTCAATGGTTCATTGATACAACTAGCCGTGGGTTCACATCTCCATGTGATTCGGACTAAACATATCCTTATATGAGCATACCCCAATTGCTCCATTCTTACTTATCAACTCCTTGATAATAAGAACGTCAGAACTCAAGTCTGATAGTACCCAACCAATCATGTTAAACGCCTAGCAGCATCGCTTACATGATTCCCTAGGTATCAAATGATAGTGCCTGCAAGAACCATTCAATTATGGTTAGCGTACAGTACGGTCCCTTCAACTCATATATCCCGATTGATTCGACAACCATTGGTTTATCAAGAGTTGTCAATGAATCGATACTATGTGTCATGTCGTAGTTGCATCAATGGTGTAATCTATGAAACCCCTTTCATAATTACCACCATACTCTGGCCAGAGATTTCAACCTACTAACACATGATAACACATAGGATATCCATACCCGAAGGTAAGCGGTGAATCCCCGACTACAATGCATCGACTCCTATGTGTTTCGACAGAACACCCAACCTTGCCACCTGATGACCCACAAGAGTCGGTAAACAAGTCAAAGTGTAATTCTAGCACATAGAGTCTCAATGTTGTCCCGGGTCATAAGGACTAATTCTGTACAACCATAAACTAGGACATTTCCACTCGATAAGTGAGAACCACTTGGAAAGTCCTTTTATGGAGGGTTGTTCAGTGCACTCTACAAGGAGCACCTATCTGCATGTTCGTACATCACAATGTCCCCTACCAATGAAACATGGTACTCACATCGCAGATACTAGTCTCGAACTCTAGCGGCCTATATCCTTCTTAGTGGCGGCTGAATCGACTAGGAACTGTTTAGAATATACAGTATTACAAATATGAGTTTCATGATACTCATCATATGAGCATCTCATATTCTTTCTACCATTTGTATATTCAAGGGCTTTATCTATGCAACTAGCATGGGTATACAGATAAAGATGTGCCAAAATAATAATATCAAATATTACTAAAATAAAGATTGCTTATACATAGAGTTTCATTGTGAACACTCGGCAAACACTTGGCTCGACGGGCACCTACTCTAACACCCCCGACCAGCCCTGGCCGAGCTTTGGTGCAACACCCATCCTAGCCGTGGCCTTGAAGTCATGCGTGCCCAATAAACCCTAGCAAACCCTAGGTCTCTTCCATCCTTAGCCAACTCGATTTCAACCTTCGTGTTGTCCCTTAACGACTTTTTTCATAGCCCTTAAGCACATCCTATTGGCAGCGTGTCCTTGAAATTCATAATTTTTTTCGAACAAGCGTAAAATCATCAAAACTTTGAAAATATTTTTTCGATTGTTAAACTTTTCATGCTTCAATATTTTTCGTGCAAAAATAAT
The DNA here is from genome assembly GCF_022965805.1 of Primulina eburnea. Taxonomy (NCBI): domain Eukaryota; kingdom Viridiplantae; phylum Streptophyta; class Magnoliopsida; order Lamiales; family Gesneriaceae; genus Primulina; species Primulina eburnea. The sequence goes on along the minus strand of NC_133103.1, from coordinate 28,638,222 downwards.
TAAAACAAACATAATATGATTAGAATGATGCGTCAAAGGAATTTATAAACGTGCCTTTGTGTTTTAGAACACTCGAATATAAGATAGTTAGAGTGGGACGCGAAAGACGAATGGGCGATGAAGAATCCTTGTTTTCTCCTCCTCAAAGTTTCGAATTTGTGTGTGTGATGTGTGAGAATTTTCGGCTGAATTTGCTTAGAAAAACCCTATAGGATTTCTATTTTAAAGATTTAAAATTTGCATGTTAATGGGCTTAGGTTTTGAGCCTTTGTTTTTAGAAGCAATTGGGCCTACTAATCTTAAGTAAATTAGGCCTAATAACACCTATTTAATCGAAAATTAAAAGTTTATAAAAAATAATTTTCAAAAACAATACTTTTAATATTTTAAAAGTCACTCGTTTGCCCGAAACCGACTTCTCGGATAAAATCGAGCTCGTCTTGTAAAATAATTTGAACCCTACCATTTTTCAAAAAATTTAATCATATTAATAAGTCTAGAAAATATTTATTTTATCTTGGTCATCCCCGGTGATGTGAATCTTTGTACGAATAAATAGCAAACACGATTAAAAATAAATCGCACCCTCTATTCAATTACGATAATAAGATTCGTGTGTTTTTCCCGATCTTTTGAATCAAGTAAGGTTGTGTTATTCACCTCTAAACTATAAAAGTTTAGCAACAAATAAACACGAGAATAACAATCGAAATTTGATACGAACCTTCTAAGAACGACGCCTACGACAATCCGCACAAGAACGATCGACAAACGCCACAAAGTTATAAACTTTGATAAGTTTGATTTGATTTAACAAAGCTAAAGCCTTGAAAAGTTGAGAGAAAAATCTCACAAATTTGATAAACTCAAAATAATATGTGTATTGTGTGTAAAATTTCGTCCAATATGGTTTACATATCAAAAGATTACTAGAATCTAGTTTCCTAACAAAATAAAACTCTAAATAAGGTAATTTTTCTCGGCCAAAACTCTAGGACACAGACCCCGTGTGTGCCTCCGTGTCCGGGTCCGTGTACACTCGGGTATAAACTTTAGTTGTAAACATGGGACACGGACCCCGTGCCCACCTCCGTGTACGGGTCCGTGCAGACACTGCCTTCGCCAAAAACATAGGGCACGGACCCTGTGCCTGGGTCCGTCTTCAGGTCCGTGCAGGCTCTGTAGTTGCTCATCTCGGAGTGTAAAGGACACGGACCCCGTGTGCAGCTCCGTGTGCTGGTCCGTTCAGACTCGGCCGATGAGAAAAATGTTTGAATCATGTTCCTTTGGCCTTCCAACATACTCCCATGCATCACGACCCCTTCATCATTTTGCTCCTCGCACGTAAATCCATCTTCTTCGCTCATACGCCCGTGCAAGGCTACCATGTTCGCATCATCCTCCCCTTCTTGAAAAGGATTTGTCCTCAAATCTTCACTACCTACACAGAAACGAAGCAAGTTAGTAATAACAATAATTGTATGACCAATATGCTTACCTTCAAACTCAAGTTTGTAGGTGTTATCATTTGCTTGCTCCAACCTCACTGGAAATTTCAACACCTTCGCTGCTTTTCCTACAAACTCATCAACTTTACCAATCAGCAAATAACAAATGGCACCAAATGATAAAATACCATTACGCATTACAAAAATTAAATTTCTCCCCTTCTTAGACCTAGTCAACACCAAAGCAAGTATCATACAAATGTGGGTATATTGCTTACTAGGACTAAGAATTAAGTCATGCATGTCATAAAACCCTAGCCTAGTTGCTATCTTCATACATGCAAGACCCTCGTTACAACACCATTCGACATACCTTTTTATATGTAACCAACATAGAAATGCATGCATCTTATCAATAATGAAATCATGACAATATGCATCACTAGCGGGTAACTCATAAAACGAGCATAACATGAACAACTTAATCTCCTTAAAAGTATATTCATCATGGACAAAGAAATTCTTATAGTCATTCATGCTCTTCCCAAAGTCTTCATCAAACAAGTAGGAATCATGCAAATAGAACACACTACATGTACTATCCATGTTTTCATTCAACTCACCACATGAAGTTAATCCTAATGCACATAGGTCATTGCCATGACAAAGTGTCAATTGGACAATCTTTGAACACTCAAAATCAATAACATTTGAATCTAATTCATGCAATGCATATTCATTCTCAATAATATGACGCTTAGGTAACAAGACTAAACCACATTCACATCTTCTAAACATCACATTTTCAACTTGTCCCCATAATTCTTGAAAACAAAACAACAATGAATTAAGGTAAGGGAGAAAATCATACCTCTCGGATGTTGCGGTGACAACTAACCTTACCTTATTGCTATGGCTCTTGAATCCATATGGTTCATCCCATTGTATCCTCACACCAACAACACTTGCTAGCCTCCCTATCATAACATCGTCAAAATCCTGCAAAGAAGAAGTAACAATGCTCGGGATTGAACCGGCTAGATCATCATAATGAGAATAAACCACTTTGTACAAAGGTACATGAAATGGTTTATGCAATAATAAACAACTCTCAACCTCACTCTTTTCACTCCTTTGGGCCATCAAATGATTTCTCCTTCCTTTTTCTTTGGCCTCTTTTTCTCTCTCTTTTTTCTTTTCTATGGTCATCTCACTCTTTTGTTCGCTCTTTCTTTCGACCATATATTTTTCTTTTTCTTTTTCTAAGGCCATCTCACTCTTTTCGACACTCTTTTTTTCGGCCTCATCCCTTTGTTTCTTTTTCAATTGATCTTCAAGTATTTGTTTTGGTGACAAAGGTAGTAATACAATTGGTTCTTTGTTTAGGACAAATGAGTACCTATTCTTGAAACCATCATGCGTTACCTTCCTATCAAATTGCCAAGGCCTACCCAACAAGATATGACAAGCATGCATGGGCACCACGTCACACAAAACCTCATCCACATACTTCCCAATAGAAAAGGACACTAGAACTTGCCTATTTACTTTCACTTCCGCACAATCATTCAACCATTGAAGCCTATATGGTTGAGGATGTTTTATTGTAGGCAAACTCAACTTCTCCACCATCTCACAACTAGCTACGTTGGTGCAACTTCCCCCTTCTATAATAACGTTGCAAACCTTTTCGTTCACAAAGCACCTAGTATGGAACAAGTTCCCCCTTTGATTGGTCTCCTCCTCCTCGACTTGGCCAATCATGATACGCCTAGTCACCAATGATTCTCCTACAACCGCCTCATATCCCTCATCGGGATCCTCCAATGCAGTCATATCATCATCATCACCCTCACTTTGGGACTCATACTCACCATAAGCATTCACAACCATCACCCTTTTATTAGGACATTCACTAGCAATATGACCCAAACCTTGACATCTAAAGCATTTAGTATCCCTAGAACGATTAGAAGGAGTTTCAGATTTACCTTGGACTCCTTGTTTAGGCGCCTCTTGCTTAGTGTCAAATCTTGGCTTGGACTCCACTTTATTCTCCTCACGCTTCACAACATTGGATTGCCAAGAAGAAGATGTACCTCCAGTTTGGTTGGTGCGTCCCACTCCTCGCCTCTTGAGTTGTTGCTCCACCTTTATGGCCATTTGCACCATCTCGTCTAGGTCTAAGTAGTGCCGAAGCTCCACTTGGTCTTGGATCTCCCTGTTCAAACCACAAAGAAAACGAGCCATAGTTGCTTCATTATCCTCCTCAGTATTTGCCCTAATCATGAGTACTTCCATCTCCTTATAATAGTCCTCAACACTCTTCAACCCTTGCCTCAAAGTTTGTAACCTCTTAAACATCTCCCTATAATAGTGGTTAGGCACAAACCTCTTCCTCATTACCCTCTTCATCTCATCCCAAGATTCAATGGGTCTCTCATTATACTTTCTTTTAGTGGTCACTAATTGATCCCACCAAATGAGAGCATAGTCTAAGAATTCAACCACCGCCAACCTCACCTTCTTTTGTTCGGAGTAGTGGTGACATTCAAATACGAACTCTACCCTTTTTTCCCACTCTAGGTATGCCTCCGGGTCAGATTTCCCATGGAACGATGGAATTTTCATCTTAATGCTACCCATGTGACCATCTTCCCTAGTCTCCTCATACCTACCCCACATGGCTTCTCTTCTCCCTCTCCCAAATCCTCTATCTCTTCCATTCCTACCCCAATTCTCATTTTGACTCTCATCGCCTCCTCCCAAATCATACTCCTCATCATCTCTACCCAAATCCTTAGGCTTAGGTTTACCCCCACTAACACTAACCTCAAGTTTACCCAACCTCTCATGCAACGACTCCATTTGGGTCGTCATCACCCTACTAAAATCCCCAAACAACGCATCTAGTTGGGCCTTGGACAACCTCGAATTCGAACTATCTCCTACCTCCCTCTCCATTTAATTTCAAATTTGTACTTGCAAGAAAAGGTTAGCAGAAATAAAATAATCCTCACCCAAAGGCTCACGGTCACTCCAAAGAAATTCACTCGTCTCTCCTCTCTTATTTTTTTGCTCACAACAAATACTCACTAGTCACTCCAAAGAAATAACACTCACACTCAAGTAATATCACTCAAATTTGAGAGTTCTTTCAAGAGCTTCAAGCTTTGTGTTTTGAGTAAATCAAACAATCAAGTTTCAACTTGTGAACAATTGCAACCGACTCACTTGGACTGTTTAGACACGGAATTCGAATAATATATAATTTTTTTTTTGACTGTGAGAGACAATTAAATATGGCTCTCTAAAGGAAATAGAACAAGATACCACAAATAATTAATGGTGAGTTTTCGGAATTTTTGTACTCTTTTTTTTTTTTTTTTTTGGCTTGAGTACTACTCGAAAATCCCAAAAAAAAAAAGACACCACAAATTTCGAGAATCACAGATTCACGAAAAAAAATACGAAGAACGATAGAACAAACATATCTGAAAATAAGCGAAGAAATAATACAGATCTGCAAATTTAAAAACAAGATTACTTACTTGAATTCAATAAACCCAAAGCTCTGATACCAAATGATGTGAATCTTTGTACGAATAAATAGCAAACACGATTAAAAATAAATCGCACCCTCTATTCAATTACGATAATAAGATTCGTGTGTTTTTCCCGATCTTTTGAATCAAGTAAGGTTGTGTTATTTACCTCTAAACTATAAAAGTTTAGCAACAAATAAACACAAGAATAACAATCGAAATTTGATACGAACCTTCGAAGAACGACGCCTACGACAATCCGCACAAGAACGATCGACAAACGCCACAAAGTTATAAACTTTGATAAGTTTGATTTGATTTAACAAAGCTAAAGCCTTGAAAAGTTGAGAGAAAAATCTCACAAATTTGATAAACTCAAAATAATATGTGTATTGTGTGTAAAATTTCGTCCAATATGGTTTACATATCAAAAGATTACTAGAATCTAGTTTCCTAACAAAATAAAACTCTAAATAAGGTAATTTTTCTCGGCCAAAACTCTAGGACACAGACCCCGTGTGTGCCTCCGTTTCCGGGTCCGTGTACACTCGGGTATAAACTTCAGTTGTAAACATGGGACACGGACCCCGTGCCCACCTCCGTGTACGGGTCCGTGTAGACACTGTCTTCACCAAAAACATAGGGCACGGACCCCGTGCCTGGGTCCGTCTTCAGGTCCGTGCAGGCTCTGTAGTTGCTCATCTCGGAGTGTAAAGGACACGGACCCCGTGTGCAGCTCCGTGTGCTGGTCTGTTCAGACTCGGCCGATGAGAAAAATGTTTGAATCATGTTTCTTTGGCCTTCCAACATACTCCCATGCATCACGACCCCTTCATCATTTTGCTCCTCGCACGTAAATCCATCTTCTTCTCTCATACGCCCGTGCAAGGCTACCATGTTCGCATCACCCGGTCTCCATTCTCCAGCCTATTATCGAATATTCGGGTAAAATCTATAATTTTCAAAAAATCGTGCAATTAGACTCTTAACCATATAATATGTATCATATAAGCATTTAAAATAAATTAAATAAAATAATTAAGCAATTTAATCTATTTGCATGCATGTGGTTTACGTTGGTTGACTTTTTGATGTTACAATTACATCTGTTCATTCTCTTTCAGATCCACATTTTAGATTGAGTTTCCTCCATCTATATAAAAAGATAGACTCCCCATTTTTTCCATTTTTTCGATCTCGCATTCTCTCCACCTTCCTTCGTATTTCCGCGGTATGGTGCTTCTCCTCTGGCGACCGTTACCTTCTCCGTCATATTTTCATCAACTTGTAAGTCTTTTTTACTCTTATTATTCTCTAGGAAATGTCAAATTCCACCTCGTCTACTTCTGGAGCGAATGCGTGCGGCTCAGTGGGTATGAGTCTGCAGCGGCACGTTTCGATTCATCTTCCCCTTCTGTGGAAAAACCTACTTTTCCCCTCCCCTCTAAAAAACCAAAAAAGAAAAAAAGACAAAACCTTCCACCTCTGGCCCATCCCCGGCTTCTAAGAAGGAGAAAGGCAAAGCCCGCGCTCCTAGATCTCCTCTGCTGATGCCCTGAGTGCCACATGTTTTCTACCATGGAAGGTACTCTTTGCCTCGAGGCTGAAGAAGATCTTAGGATCTTATGATTTATTCCTTCTTTCTTTCAAATCTGGTTTTTTGGTCCCTCTGATCTAGCTGATAAGCCCCCGGAGGGTTTCTTTACTTTCTTTAAAGACCATGTACACAGTGGTCTTAGGTTTCTCATCCGTTCCTTCTTTATTGAAGTGGCCCAATTATTCGGGGTCCCGATAAACCAACTCCACCCCAAATCTTTTCACATAATGGCCTCAACTTACATTCGTTTTAAGATGCACAACCTTCTTATCAACTCCCTTGTCCTTTACTATTTCTTTTTTTGTCGATTTGGGAAAAGCCTTTTCTCTATTGCTCGTCTGAAAAGCCGGTTTCTTGATGATATTCCTTCTTCCTTGAAGGGATGGAAAGGCAAATTCTTTTTCATCACACTTCCATCTCCTCTTCAGTGTTTGACTGGCTTCCTTCCCAGCCCTCCCACTCAGCCTGACCTTCCCCATTATTATAAGTTCGAGGAGCCTTTCATCTGAAGTCAGGAGCTCTTGGAGGGGAAAAAATTTTCTTCTTATCTTCTCCTATCTGAAGAAAACTTGTTGACTTTCGGGTCGAGAGCCCGGGAAGAGGACCCTTTAGACAGGAGGATTAATGTATGGGCTGCTGGCTTGGGTGCTCAACCCGGTAATTCCTTTTTCTGTTTTGCTCTTCACATGTCTTACTTCTGTTATTACGCTTATTCCAAGATATTTTTTTCTTTTTTTTTGACAGAAAATTTAAAGATACAAGAGACCTTCGCCCGTAGACACACCTTGGAAAAGAAGGCCAAAGAAGAGAAGAAGACATCTCATAAGGCGAGTAAGGAGAAAAAGGCTCTTGCCAAGGCTGCTGCTGCTGCTGCAGAAAGGTGGGCTTTGGATCAAAACCAGCCACTAGTTGAACCCCAGCTTGAGACTGCAACCGGGGAGGGCATCCCATCCTCCCAATAGGGAGCCAATCCACCCAACTCTCCCGGGGATTCAGAGGACAACATTCCTCTCGTCAGAAGGAAAAGAAAAGCAATCAACGCCCTCGAGATGGTCATGATAAGTGATATCGATGACAGGGGTGAGGGACATTCCCGAGCAGTTTATACAGGCTTGTCCCCTCCGGGACATTCCCAAAGCTCGAGGTAATCTTTTCCTCGACGAAGTTTCTTCTGCCGGGTTCCGATTGCTGAAAGGACATATCCCCCTGCGGATGAAGCCTACATCTGGGGACTGAGTCCTAATCACATGCTCCTTGAGGGTATTTCTCGGGCCCTGTCGATAAGTCTTTCTTCTCAACCCTCTTTATTTATTCTAGATAAGTATACTTCTAATCCTTGTTCTTATAGGTTCTTCAAATGTTGGTCTCTACTCATGAGGAAGTTGTCGACGTTGCCAAAAAAGAAGCAACCCGAGCACAGACCCTTTACAAATTGCATCAGCAAGTCCAGGGGGAGTTAGCACGAGCCCGGATTTTGCATGAGGATGCTGTTAGTGGTCTGAGAACGGAATCTGAGGTGGCCTATCAACAGTTGGAGGTCGCCCAGGCAGATTTGAAGGAGGCCGAAGTAGCTAATGAAGCTGCGACTGCACGGGCAACGCTCTTACATTGGAGCTTTATTCCTCAGAGGCGCAAATCAATTTCTAAGAGCTTGATAGCTATAAAACCCGAGTTGTTTAGGCCGAGTATACTTTGGAAAATCTCCTGCATTCCAAGGAATAATGGCGGGCATTATTCCTCGAATCCTCTGAATTTAAAGCGGCGGTTGAAGACTAGGGTGTACTCCTTCTTCAATACAGGCTTTGATAAGTGCCGTGATCAATTCAAAGAGGCAGGACTTCTTCATGTAAATAACAAGAGCTTCTCGGACTTTGAGATGTCCATTGCTTCATTACCTAAGGAGAATGAGGAGGCAAGAGAGGAAGATGCATGTTCTGGCGAGGCAAGGGGGAAAGGTTCCCCAGTGAAAGAATCTGAGGACCCTCCGGTTGTAGAGTAGGATTGTATCCCCTTTTTCATTTTTCCTTGTTTTTTCCTTTTGTACTTTCTGCGTTTGGGCTTTTTATTAATGAAACTTTCTTTTCCCGCTCTTTCCTTTGTTGATATATAAACTGGTAACAAAATATCTTGAAATTTCCGTAAGAATCCCAAGAAAATTTCTAAGCGTCATTTGGATAACCGGCTTTCTTCCAATCAATATTTCGTTTCAAGTATAACATTTAAACCTTGAATATTTTATAAGTCCTGAAAAATAGTCGGGCTATCTTGCCTTGGTGCTTTATAGATTACTAGGGCCTCATGCCTCTCGGGTTTAAGTAAATTACCGGGCCTCATGCCTCCCGGATTTACATAGATTATCGAGACCTCATGCCTCCCGGCTTTAATAAATTATAGGGCCTCATGCAAGCCTCTCATGTTTAACAGATTACCGGGGCCTCATGCCTCCCGGACTTAAATAGATTACTGGACCTCATGCCTCCTGAGTTTAATAAATTACCGGGTCCTCATGCCTCCCAGGTTTAACAGATTATCGAGGCCTCAGTGCCTCCCGACTATAAATAGATTATCGGAGCCTCATGCTTCCCGGGTTTAATAAATTACCGGGGCCTCATGTCTCCCGGGTTTAAATAGATTACCGGGTCCTCATGCCTCTCGATTATAATAGATTACCAAGGCCTCATGCCTCCCGGCTTTAAATAGATTACCGGGGCCTCATGCCTCACGACTTTAAATAGATTACCGTGGCCTCATGCCTCCCAGCTTTAATAAATTACCGAGGCCTCATGCATCCCGGGTTTAACAGGTTATCGGGGCATCATGCCTCCCGGTTTAAATAGATTACCTGGGCCTCGTACTTCTACGATTCTTCGTATATTCTTGAGAAAACTTCCCTTAATACTTCAAATAATAAGTAAATTTTTTTAAGCATGATATTTCTTCAAATGAAAAGCATTCCAGGGCCTTTTCGAAAATCGACCCTACATACCTTCTAAATACAATGCTCCTGCACTGAGTCTTTTTATTACTTTGTAAGGTCCTTACCACCGAGCCTCTAACTTCCCTACCTCTCCAATCGGGTTAGCTTTCTTTAGAACCAAATCTCCCACTTGAAATTATCGGGGTCTGACTTTCTGATTACAAGCTCGCATGACCCGCCTTGGATAAGCCTTTATTCGAATGACTGCTCTTTCTCTCTTTTCTTCTATCAAGTCTAGTTCCTAGGACCGAGCTTCATCATTTGCTTCCGGGTAGCTTTGAATCCTAGCAGATGTTTGACCAATTTCTATTGGCAGTACTACCTCAGATCCATAAACCAGGCTATAAGGTTTTCTTTAGTGGCAGTTTGAGGAGTTGATCGATAGGCCCCAAAAACAATATAATGGGTACTTTTTCCATCCAATCTTTCCCTATGCCTTGCAATCTAGCCTTTAGAGCTTGCACAATTACCCTGTTAGTGACCTATATCTGTCCATTGGCTTGTGGGTAGGCTAACAAGGCGAATGACTGAGTAATTTTCTTCTATTTGCATCAGGCCATGATTTCTCGCCCTTGGAATTGTCGGCCATTGTCTGATATCAACTTCCTGGGTAGCCTGAATCTACGAACTATGTTTTCCATAAGAATTTCAAAAACTCTTCTTCAGTTATTTTGGCCACTGGGTTCAGTTTCCACCCATTTAGAAAAGTAGTCCACGGCTACCGAGAAAGGCCCCACAATATCCAGAACCCATTGATCAAAAGGGCATGATGCTTGAACTTGGTTGCAAAGGAGAAGTTGGGATGTGACTTAAATTACCATGACGTTGACACTCTTTGCAAGACTGTACTACTTATTGGGCGTCTGTTATCATAGTAGGCCACCAGTATCTAGCTAAAAGTGCTTTTCGGGTAAGTGTTGTAGCTCCAAGATGATCCATGCAGCATCCTTCATGAATCTCTTTCAACACATATTTGGTTTCCTCCTCGGCCAGAAATTTGAGCAAGGGGCCATTGAACGATCGTCGATATAACTCTCCATTCAGGACATAGAATCGAGAACACACTTTCTTAACCTTTTGGGCTTGTTGGACATCTTCCGACAATTGGCTTTTGATATGAACTCGAGAAATGGTGTCATCCATGAATTTTCTTAAGAAGTTACCGGGCTGGCATCTATGGTCGACACCAGCTTGTATGATGAATGAACTCTTTGCTTCCTTCTCCTGTCATGGATGATGCCATTTTGGAAAGTGCACCAGCTCCAGCATTTTCTTCTCTCGGGATTTGCTCTGCACTCCAATCAGATTTTTTTTCGATAATTATTGAATGTTTTCAAATATTCTTTTAGTCTTCCTTCTCAGACTTAATAAGAGCCTTTGAGCTACTGAACGGCCAGTTGAGAATATTAGTACATGATGATTAGGGTGGCTCTAGCTTCCTGGGCAGCTTTCATTCCGATCACTAATGATCCATACTCGGCCTTATTATTTGAAGACTGGAAATCCAATCTTACAACCAATTTTACTTTCTCTCCTATGGGGGAAACTGTGAGAGCCCGTGATCCTTATTAATTTTTAATTATCAAATAACCATGATTTATTAGCGTAAATAGCGAAAACGAGTAAAAAATTTCATTTTGGACCTACAGAAATTTCGGCATGACCTCCCCGTGAATAGGACATTCAAAAAACATTTAAAAACAACACAACAAAACATTTATACTCGAAAATAGAGCCCAATAAAATAAATAGAGTACCAATCTCAAGCAGAGCTAGCCAAGATCGATCACACCAAATAAGATCCAACATTCAACAATACAACCATGCAAATACACGAGGCATCCCCTCGGAAAATGACTCAATATATAGTATAAATATCTGGGGACTCCCTCAAACCGTCTCACTGGGCTCCACTGGCAGACGCTCCACTAGCTGCATTAGAACCCCTTATATAACCTGCTATGGAATCACAAAACAAACCATAGCAGTCCCGAGAGACAGGGGTCAACCCCAGTACGAAGATCAAATAAATTACAGCATAAATAGATGACATGTAATGAAATCAATGCAATACAATGCATGTAGGGTACCAATAATCTCGGGTATCAAATCTGGATCCGAAGAAACGATAGCAACAACTGTGGCCACATGCGCCCTCGCCCTGCACATCTGCGTTAGGGGTGTCAGCCTGCAGAACTGTTCGGCCCTTCCGCTAGTCATCTGACGTGTGACACTTAAACACACTCGGCTCTGATGTCTAAATAAATCATCCAAGAGTAAACAGAAATCTCGGAAATAACGGAGTCATGGCTCGATATGAATGCGTGCTCAACAATGCATATAAATCCACAAATTATTCCAACACAATTAAAAACTCACATTTATTTTAAAAAAATGAGGAATAATATTAAAATACACCCAAATAGCACAAAGAGCACATAAACACATAACTTTCATAAAATCACATCAATTAAACTACAGGTCGTTATAGATGTTGTAAGGAATCGATCAATCCTACCTTAACCTTCAAATTAAATTACCACAACAGTTTATGAACTGCTTGGAGCTTCCTGGCTATTAAAAAATGTGGCAAATAATTTATTTCCATCAAATAAAGATTCAAATCTTAGCCAAAAACAAGTTACTAATTCCAGCTTGGACCTAAGCTCGGTTTAAGGTCATAACTCAACCAACACTTATCCAAAACACACTTATCATATATGGCTAGAATGCTAACCCAAAATCCCATATTTCATCAGAAGACATCAGAAAGAAATGCAATCATCTCGACATTGAAAAATGCCCAAAACAAGAAACCATGAGAAATGAGTTCTGTGACAGATTCATGTTAGACACTTATGAGTATAAAATTCATATCTAACTCATCATTGACGCAAATTGATATCTGTCAATTGGAGATGAAAGCTAACTCCAATATCTAAGGTTTCCTAGAAGAAACCATTTCTAGAATCCTAATATATAAATCCCATAATTATCAAGAAGAGGCTACTAAATGCGCACTTCGCGGACAAAAGTCTGTACCTGAGCAGTTTTGGCAAAATGAGTATAGTGATTTCAATTCTTAATGGAAATTAACGTTTTGTATATCAATACAAATAAAACACATGGCTCTACAACTCATATTTGAATCACAAGTTCAGAATCCGAGCACATAAATGTCATAAACTTGAATTATAGTAGCTAATCTACACAGCTCCAACAAAGAATTCCATTTTGACACATTTTGGTAGAAAAATCATATCAACTCCATTTCTAATTGGAATTACTATTTCTTAGCGGCTCCAGAAAGCTAACACATAGATCTATAAGTTTTATTTGAACCACAAGTCAATAATTGTAGTGACCCGTTCCAGAATCACCTACTAGTTGAGAACTAAGCATGCAATTAACCTAATAAACAATAATCAGAGATAACAGCGGAAAAAGTCGACAACTATAATTATACAACCCAATCGAAGTCTAGAACAACTCAAAATAAAATATCCAATACAACCATATCGAATCAAAACAATACCGATAAACTAAACCAACCAGACAACAGGTCTAATCCAAGCCTATTCATCAAGTGAAAACCATCACTAAACTTATCTACCAGACTTAACTAGATAATCCTGAGATAAATACTGATAAAATTCCAAACCTTCGTCCGTCGCTAGCCCGCTGATGCCGCTAGCTCCCAACTAGAGCACAGCTCTGCTACAAGACCAGCAGCTCCCCGCTAGTGCCCAAATCTCGGAACAAGACTAGAACCTGTCAGAAACGACTGAAATGCTATGGAATTCTCTGAATTGGCGAGTCAAAATGAGGAAATCCGACCACTATTTATAGGCCATGTTCGGATCCTCCGAACACCACTTCGGAACGTCCGAACGCTACGTGTCCATTGGCTCTTGACAGCTCATGATCGGATCCTCCGATCATACACTTCGGACCGTCCGAACATGCACGTGTCCAGCTGCTCTTGACACCTCATGATCGGATCCACCGAACCCACTTCGGACCTTCCGAACTCCCACGTGTCGATCAACTCTTGACACCTAATGATCGGATCCACCGAACCCACTTCGGACCTTACGAACTCTTCGGTGCTTCCGAACCATCTTCGGTCCGTCCGATCATGACTCGGTCAAAATTACACATTAAACCTTCTTAATCACCATTAATCCGTTAATTACCCAATTTGGGATTCGGGCTACTACAATAATCGTAGTGCACAACACATAAAAAACCCAAAAATCAGAAGCCAAAACCTGCAACTCGAAACAGAATTCATCATCTACAATCATGAACAAAGATTTAAACCCTATGCTTAGAGATTACCTTCAAAAGCTTCCTATGAACTGAAATGAAGCTAGAATCAGCCTCTCCACACTCTAAGGAACCAAGAAAAATGACAAACATGAAGTTGGAAAACGAAGCAACAGCTCGGCAGAACAGGGCAGTAGCAAGAACAAGCTTGTCTACAATGAATATGGGCAAGGAGAGTTGAGGGATTATTGGTGTAGCTTGAGAAGATTCAGGAGAAACTTTTCCGGTTGGATTTGTGCAGCAACGATAGCTGCGAAGATGAGCACACAAGAGAAGGAAATGGATGCAAGAGAAGAGACGAGAAGAAACGAGATGGTTGAGAAGTAAATGGATTGGGCTTGGGGGAAATGGGCTTCCTATTAACATATATATATACATGTATCCAATTATTTAGCCCAATAGATAGAATGTGACCCGATTAAAATATTAAAACTCTCATGTGCTTTAAAAACTCCGATATATATTTTAATATCGTCTATAATGTTGATATTTTTCTAATACATATGTTTAACACACAAGTATAATTATTTGGCTTAATTATTTTAATTTAGCACTTTAAAATAATTATTTCTAATTCTTGCCAAATATTGAATAATTAAATTCGGGTTCTCACATTCTCCCTTTCTAATAAAAGATTTCGTCCTTGAAATCTAATGTACACAACACTTGTACACAAAGTGGTTAAAAAATTTACAACATATAATACATAGGAAAATCTGAGTACATGGAGTTATTCATCATAGTTTCAAACAAGTGAGGCCACTCTTGATGCATTCTAGCTTCTAACTCCTATATAGCTTCTTCTATCCTATGTCTACTCCACTACACCAGAACCAAAGGAATCGTCTTGTTCTTGAGTTGCTTCTCCTTGCGATCAAGGATTTGAACTGGATGCTCAACATAACTTAGGGAACTATCTAACTCCACATCGTCGGTACTCAAAACATGAGTTGGATCTGGCTCGTACTTCTGCAACATCGATACGTGAAACACATCGTGTATCGCAGACAAACTCTGCGACAAGTTCAAATGATAAGCCAAAGCGCCAATCCTCTCAACAATCTCATACAGACCAATATAACATGAGCTAACTTCCCTTTACGTCCAAATCTCATAGTACCACGAAATGGTGATACTTTTAAAAAACATAATCGCCAATCTGGAACTCTAAAGGCCGATGCCTTTTATTAGCATAACTTTCTTGACGTTCTTGGGCTGCTTTCATTCTTTTTCCGATCAACATAACTTTATCTTTTATTTCTTGTACAAACTCTGATCTAAACATCTGTCGTTCTCCTACATCTTCCCCACAAATCGTAGATCTGCACTTTCTGCCATATAAAACTTCAAATGGTGCCATACCGATCGTTGTCTGAAAACTATTGTTGTAAGAGAATTTTACTAGAGACAATGATTCTTTCCAACCACCCCTGAAATCCATTACAACTTCTCGTAACATATCCTCTAGAGTCTGGATGGTTCTTTCTGACTGACCATCTGTTTGGGGATGATAAGCAGTGCTCATGGCCAACTTTGAACCCAAAGCTGATTGCAAACTACTCGAAAACTTCGAGGTAAACCTTGGATCACAGTCTAATATTGTGGTTACTGTCACATCATGCAATCTTACCACATGAGCAATGTAAAATTTCGCTATTTTCCTGTAACTACAAGTACGGTCATATGGAATAAAATATGATGATTTAGACAATCTATCTACAATCACCCAAATTGCATTACAACCATGATTAGAACGAGGTAGGTGTGTCACGAAATCCATATTGATGTGTTCCCAATTCCATTGTTGCACTTCAAGACTATGTAACATACCGCCAGGTCTCATTCGTTCAGCTTTAACATGTTGGAAAGTTAAACATTTAGCCACGAAATCAGAAATTTCCTTTTTCATACCTTCCCACCAATAATGAGCTCTCAAAGTATGATACATCTTTCGATTTCATGGATGAATGCTATGTCGACTACAATGTGCTTCACGTAGTATAGCCTCTTTAAGATCTATCAAATTAGGAACCAGAAGTCTCCAATTAAATCGCAAACTACCATCTGAGGCAACAATGAAATTATCTGACTAATCTGTTTCAACCAATTCTTTCAATTTATGAATGTGCGGATCAGTTATCTGCACTGATTTAATACTTGAGATTATCTGTGGCTCGACTTTGATAGACGAAAATATAAACTAATCTCCACTTGTTTGATAAGTCCATCCCGATGTTCCCAAGTGCTCGTGGACTTTAGAAATATTCAGATATGTCAGTATAGCGTTTTGAGCTTTCTTGCTAAATGCATCTGCAACTAGATTCATTCGCACTGGTTGGTATTGAATCTAACAATCAAAGTCTTTATGCAACTCCATCCATTGACGTTGTCTCATATCCAAGTAGGACTGTGCGAAAATATATTTAAGGCTCTTGTGATCAGAATAAATTACAAACTGTTCACCGTACAAATAATGATGCCATATTTTTAACGCAAACACAATGGCAGCCAATTCTAAATCAAGAACTTGATATCGCGTCTCGTGTGGCTTCAACTGTCGAAATACAAATGCAATCACTCGCCCATTTTGCATTAAAACACATCCCAGTCCATTCAGAAAAGCATCTCTACACACAAAAAATCCAACTGAGCCTGAAGGTAAAGCTAACACTGAAGTTGTTGTCAAATTTTTCTTCAAAGTCTGAAAACTTGATTCACATTCTGCAGTCCACACAAAATGTCGATCTTTTTCCATTAATTGAGTCATAGGCCTTGCAATAACGGAAAATCTTTCAATAAAATGCCTACAATACCCTGCTAATCCCAGAAAGCTGCGAATCTCATAAATATTTGTTGGTGTTGGCCAATTAATAACATCTTCGACTTTACTAGGATCCACTGAAACTCCTTGAGCGGATATAACGTGATCCAGAAATCTACTATGTCCAACCAAATTCACACTTACAAAATTTAGCATATAATTGTGATGCTCTGAGTTTTTCGAGGACTAGTCTCAAATGTTCTCGATGCTCCTTCTTTGTTTTTGAATGAATCAAAATGTCATCGATAAATACAATAATGAATTTGTCTAAAAATTCTCGAAAAACACGATTCATCAAATCTATGAAAACCACTAGAGTGTTAGTCAAACCGAAAGGGATGACTAAGAATTCATAACTCCCATAATCTGTCTGAAATAAAATTTTAGGAACATCTTCCTCTCTAACTCTAAGTTGATGATATCCAGAACGAAAATCGATCTCGGAATACACGGATGTACCTTGCAACTGATCAAACAAATCATCGATACGTGGTAGCGGATATTTATTCTTCATTGTGTCTTTATTCAACTGCCGGTAATAAATACACATCCTCATCGTCCCGTCTTTCTTCTTTACGAACAATACTGGAGCTCCCCAAGGTGACATAATTGGTATACTATAACCTTTCTCCAGTAAGTCTCGTAATTGTTCCTTGAGTTCTTTCAACTCCGCTAGAGCCAAACGATACGGTGCTCTAGAAATAAGATTCGTCCTTGACATTAACTCAATACTGAAATCTATTTCCCTTTGAGGCGAAAAGCCTAGAATTTCATCAGGAAAATCCTTTACCACAAGAATATCTGAAACTTTCAACATTTCTCCCTGTGTCACATAAACTGCATAAATCAAGAATCCTTCATTCCTTGCCAATAGCAATCTAAACATTTCCATCATTGACACAAATGGAATGTGTGACTGAGAATCATTACCATAAAAGTTCCTCTTATTGCCATAATATTGTCTAAATCTTACAAATCCAAGGAAACATTCAACGGTGGCTCGGTAATTCGTCAAAGTATCCATTTCAAAAATACAGTCGAATTCAGACGTAGATAATTTGATTAAATTAGTTATCTTAAGGTTATCATCAAATCTAATAACACAGTTCAAAACTATGTCACGAAACATCAAATACACACCAGCAGGGGTAGACACAGACACAATATCCAACAACAAGGTAATAGCTATCTCATTCTCATTGATAAATGCAGCAGACGAAAATGAATGAGATGCTCCTGTGTCTATCAATATACATGCAGGATGATAAAAAATAAAGCATATACCTGCAATGACCCCTCCGGGATTCTCATGAGCCCGGTTCTGAGTCAAAGCATGCACTATAGCCTGCTGAGGTCCTGGAAAGTACTGCTGAATAGATCCTCTCTGTTGTTGGTAGCTAGGCTGTGGAGTAGATGGTCTACGCACCGAGGCTCGCGGAAACTAGCTAAATTGTGATGGTTGACACTGTTGTCTTCCCGCATTACGACAAACTCTCGCATAATGTCCCGGTAATCCACATATATGGCCGTCTCCTTGAACTCCTGTGCACTGGGTAGTAGGATGCCTACCTCTACATGTGGGGATCCGGACGCTGATCTTTTTCTTAATCTTCTTTTGGGATTTAATTATCAATTAAGATAAAACAAGGTCTAAAAAAAATTTCTTTTAAAATACAAATGCGGAGGTAATGGCATCTAAATAATATACATATCTGTATAAAAGTACAATAATGTACAACAGTCTTTCAATTAATCTAAGGTTCAACTACTAGAGTTCCAATAATAAAACCTATTTATATCCAAGTCCAGAATCACCACACTAAACTCATCTTCTCTCATCATCTTCTGACCCCGGTCTTGTCCCACCTGTTGTCATGCACCCATACAAAACAAGACAACAGCCGGATACTCCGGTGAGAATAAATCCCAGTATAAAACAAGGTAAACATGCATATACATAAAGTAAATCATGAAATATTCTATCATGAATAAACTTAAAAACAATAGATTTCATGATCTGTGAAATCAACTCAAAATAAGCATGCAACTCAAATTAGATAAACATGCTACTCAAATCAAATCATAAAAACATGCTATCATGACTGAAAGCAATAAAAATGGGTTTCATAGTCTATGAAACCACATCCATAAATGCATACAGTTCTAGTCAAATCATGTCTAGACTCGACTCAACTATAACTCTAGGGATCCCGGTGTGAATAAGACGTCACTGATCTGCCACCTACCCTCCCAATCGGGGTGTCGTACGTCTTATTCCTAGACTTCGGTCTGATCTGTCTCGACATCTACAATAGGAGAGGTGATCTTCTCCTAAGCTGCGATATCACCGAACGTCTAGAAGTTTGACTGTTCTGTCAAGACTTCCTATCTTAAATGCAATGAATAACAATCTGTAAACAAAGCATAATCATCTCAAAAGATATGAATATATCATCTATAAACATATCATAATCATATCTTAAAATAAACAACAATAATTCTAGTATGTGATTTTGTTGGGAAACTCAAATGGGATCTCAATTGAGTTGTATCTTCCCGAATATCACATGAATTATACCTTTGTCGTCCCTGTCTGACGAAGACGATGACCTGTATTCAACTCTGTCCATATCAAATCTGAAATGACAATATCGAATACGCTGTATCAGTGAATAACTCAATACACAATCTGTTCTGATCAATACTCAAATCAGTACATAATCTGATCAATGTCTGAACAAGATACAATCTAATTCATATCATCGACATCACAATATAATCAAAATCATATCTGAATCTAATCAATCTAACTCAACTGATGTCTTGACAGCATATCATTATCAATGACATAACAATACAATCTAAATCAATATCAAATCTGATCAGATGTCAGTCTGCTGATGTTTCAACGGCATAACAATACAATCTGAATACCCCGTCAATCTCAACATCACAGATATAATACCAGAACTCATAATCTCAATATCGGTATATTCAAAATCAGTAATATACAATTCTGATATCAAAATCTCAGTCAATATCTTTCAAAAATCATAACAATTGCACGACCAGTCTATTCTTTAATCTGCCTTCGATTCTACAATGTCTACTGTCGTAGAAATATCATATCTGAATCATATTCGATTCTAGCAACATCATATTTTCAAATCATCTCAAAACGTAACAAAACTTACGTCCTTGTGTAGCTTGAATCAAGAGGAACACGATGCTGCGTTCGGATTTAAATTCTGATAGACGGATCTTCCACAATCGAAAATCAAAAAGGCGTAAGGAAAATTCTCTTCAAAGCCTCGACCCCTTTTTCTGAATTGTGAGGAATAACGTGTCATTCCTTCTATATATATACTGCATGCAAATCATAAAACGTGGCATCATTTTTCAAGCTACACGCATGACCGCGGGTGCGGTGTGTTCAGCAGCGCGGGTGCGCTCATGCTTTGGCAGCTTTATCATTTTTCTAAAATCTTCGACCGCGGGTGCGCTACATACAAGACCGCGGGTGCGGTAACACCACCGCTGGTGCGGTCTTGTCCTTACCGCGGGTGCGGTATCGAAATGTCAAAATTAGGTACCCTACTGGACATTCACCGCGGGTGCGGTACTATCCTGAGCGCGGGTGCGTTCTTGTCTCAAATAAACACTCTTATTTTCTCATGTCTTTTCTTCCCTCATTGCATGTCATGCATTCTCATATCTTTCGAGTCTCACGTTAATGAAGATTATTAATCTTGGTTTATCAATTCTATAATTCTCGGGCATTACCCCACATCTCCCACAAGAATCTCTAGCATAACCACTAGATCTTCCTAAACCACTAGATCTTCCTCCACGAGAACTGCCTAAACTAGATGAACTACTGTGAGACTTCTTCTTAAAGGCTTTCCTTTAGCCCTGAATTTCTACTGCTTCGGTGGCTTGTTTGACTGTGGAGGCTGATAAGGAGGTATGCCCACTGGCATTGGAATGCTACTCCTTGACCCTTGAGAAGTAAAAGATGGAAATTGTTGTGAACCTCCCCAAATAAAACTAGCCTCAATATTTGTAATGTACCGTACTTTTAAACTATTTTTAAAATTTGTGGAAAAATAAAATTTTGTTAAATACAAAATAAACTTTCAAATTTCGATCATCAATAACATGTTCATCCAAAATATTTTCTTTAAAAAGATCACAAATAAAGTTTGCCTAAGAAAAACACTTGTTTAAATATCGTAAACTATAACATGAAATCATAGTCTAAAAATAATCATGCATAAAATCTTAAAACATGGGCTGTCCTCGGGTATAGTCTCATGCACAGTTCAAGCCAACTCATTGGTCCCCACCCCTCGTCTCCTCAAAGTCATCCTCACCTGCATCGATCAAGTCTAGTGAGTCTAACGACTCAACATGTATAAACCGAAGATAGCAAGTACTAGATAATAAAACCACATGCATCTTTAAAGTAATGCATACATACTTGAAACTTTAACGTAATAGCATAAACATACTTGAAACTTGAACGTAATAACATAAACGTAGACGTGTCATCATCTTAAAACTTTTCTGAAACATAGTTGCATCATATATACTTGAGTATACATAACATCATTTTGCGTAGAGATATATTTCAAAGCAGGCGACCCATACATAATTACGTCTGACCAGACTAAACCACAGTACTGGATTGGCAGGGAAAGTCCACTACCACATACATGAGATCCACGGTCATGCTTTACCAGGGGGATTGGTCCCTGGTCATGCTTAACCGATTTCCAATCCTGATACTAACCCGGTCATGTTTTACTAGGGTGGAGAGGTCCTCGGCCACGTTCGCCGACTTCCAAACCCGTTCATAATTTGGTCACGAGACATTTAGCATACCTCAAAAACATAAAATATTTTCTTTTGCACGTCGAACATACTTACTTGGCGTTGACGGATTCGTTGGATTTCTCTTGGGGCCACTGCTGCACATACTAACATGAGATCAAATACCTATCTTGCATGACTTAGACATATAGTATTGCTCAAACCCAAAAATGACAAATTTCCTTATGACATTCTAAATCTCTCGGGACTCGACCTCGCTTAATCATTGCATTAAATCTTGATATGATACCCCAAAACAATCCCTAAATTTAATTTAATTTTTTTTAGGAGTACAAGGACCCCGTATAAATGTCCGTGTAGGGGTCCGGGTAGATGCTAAAATTTCAAATTTCGAAGGAAACGAGGGCACGGACCTCGTGTAAAGGTCCAGCTAAGGGTCTGTGTACCTACTGGAATCGTAAACCAACGGAGAAACACTACACTTCTGGATTATTCCTCCTAACTCGATCGAATGGACAATGAACCAACACCTCGAGACCCATCCTAGGATGCTATGGAATTAACTCAAACCCATGAAAATGCCCCAAACGACGACGCCAAACAACGCAACACAACTCGTAAACACGGCATTTTGACACCAAAAAGCATCCTACGACTTCTAATGCAATCAAGTGCTTATCGACGTAAACTGACAAACCAAAAATCATCCAAAATTATACTCAACATACTTAAACGCAACAATGATTACCCATCGATCTCCAACTAAGCTTGCAACGATAAAACTTCAAGAACAAGTTTTCAGAAAATCGCAGTTTAATCAGTCCCACAAAAACGATCTTAACTCACTCATTTCTTATCCAAATATTTTGAGTTTACTGTCAAATCAAAGGTATCGAAATGTTCTACATTTTTTATGTTGAAAGTGAAAGGGGATCGGTTACAGTGTTCTAATGCACAACGGAGGTTTCAAGAATTTAATTTTAGGGCAAAAATCGAACACCACATCCTATAATGTGTAGCAAATACGAAAAACACGAAATGTCATACATAGGGTGTTTAGAATTTTTACATATCAATCACAAAGATTGATTTTGGCTCCAACTAAGTTGTAAACAACTTAGCTCTTGAAGGTAGACAATCTAACAGATTCACCTTTCTTTTGGACTCCTTTCTTCAAATTAGGTTCACCACTAGCAAGGTAGAACCACCCTAATTTTGCACTAGAAAAATTAAGGTATTTTTCATTGAGAAGTGTAGGATTTCATCAAACAAAAATGAAGAAAAATTGGAGGAGAATGAACTCAAATTTCGTCCAAGCCATGTCCAAGGAGAGAAGGGGAGACTTTTCTTGGTTTAGCAAAAAAGTTGTGGTGTCCCAAAAGCATGCCATGCCTTAGACATTGAAAAATTTGTCTCCCAACCTTTCATCTCCCATGCATGCAATTATATTTGGGCTTGTAACAATTACAAAGCTCACAGACTTTTATTTAAATGTCCCAAAAATATTTGAGACCATTTAAATATTATTTGAATTTACTCAAGCCCACTAGTATAAATAATTATTTCATTTGGGTTCAATAAGACCCAATGTTATTTAATTAATTCAACACTTTAATTAATTTAATTATTTGGACTCTACTAGGCCCATTAGTGTTTGATTAATTCAACACTTGAATTAATTTAATTAAGTCCATAATAATGTTTACGAAAATCACAATTTTCAAATACATTATTTCTTTGGCCAACTTTTAATTTAAGAACACTTCCTCAAATTAAAAGTTACATTCTCCTTTTAGAAGTCATACTTTTATTTTATTTACGCTTATAAACTCCTTTATAAGCCGTTCAACACATTGAACTATTTTATTTCTCAACGGAATTTAAAAAATTAGCACTTGTGTGACCCTCAATGGTTCAATGATACAACTAGACGTGGGTTCACATCTCCATGTGATTCGGGACTAAACATGTCCTTATATGAGTATACCCCAATTGCTCCATTCTTATTTATCAACTCCTTGATAATAAGAACGTCAGAACTCAAGTCTGATAGTACCCAACCAATCATGTTAAATGCCTAGCAGCATCGCTTACATGATTCCCTAGGTATCAAATGACAGTGCCTGCAAGAAACATTAAATTATGGTTAGCGTACAGTACGGTCCCTTCAACTCATATATCCGGACCGATTCGACAACCATTGGTATATCGAGAGTTGTCAATGAATCGATACTATGTGTCATGTCGTAGTTGCATCGATGGTGTAATCTATGAACTCCTTTCATAATTACCACAATACTCTGATCAGAGATTTCATACTACATATACATGTGATCACATAGGATATCCATACCTGAAGGTAAGCGGTGAATCCCCGATTACAACGCATCGACTCCTTTATGTTTCAACAAAACACCCAACCTTGCCACCTGATGACCCCATGAGAGTCGGAAAACAAGTCAAAGTGTAATGCTAACACATAGAGTCTCAATGTTGTCCCGGGTCATAAGAACTAATGGTGTACAACCATAAACTAGGACGTTTCCACTCGATAAGTGAGAACAACTTGGAAAGTCCTTTATGGAGGGTTGTTCAGTGCACTCTACAAGGAGCACATATCTGCATGTTTGGACATCATAATGTCCCCTACCAATGAAACATGGTACTCACATCGCAGATACTGGTCTCGAACTCTAGAGGCCTATATCCTTCTTAGCGGCGGCTGAATCGACTAGGAACTGTTTAGAATATACAGTATTACAAATATGAGTTTCATGATACTCATAATATGAGCATCTCATATTCTTTCTACTATTTGTATATTCAAGGGCTTTATCTATGCAACTAGCATGGGTATACAGATAAAGAAGTGCCAAAACAATAATTTCAAATATTATTAAAATAAAGACTGTTTATACATAGAGTTTCATTGTGAACACTCGGCCAACACTTGGCTCGACGTGCACCTACTCTAACAGAAAGGTTATCTAGAAAATCAACCGAAAAATCGCAGTATTTAAAATGACATCAAATTTGTAGTATTTAGATCCAAAAGCGTTTCAAAACCGATCCAAAACGTTTTTTCACAAACTTTTCACAAAAATGAATTTTTACGCATAATAAATATAAGAAAATATATATAATATAACAAGATCGATGCAGAAACAAAATATTATACATGTATTTTGATTTTAAAGTGACCAAAATGACGATACCAAAGCGGGGATGATGCGGGGGACGAATGTGTCACGATTTTTCTTGAATGAAACCCAACGAAAATTGATTGAAAATACAGAGGAGAGGGGCAGCTGCTCTTGGTTCTTAGGACCCTAAAATTTTCTTCTAAAATGATGAGATGGTATGAAATGAAATGTGTGTGTGTATCAGCCGTGTAAGTTTGTTTGTGTAGATGTGTGTGCCTGAATTTGTGTGATTGATTGGGGTTAAAATGTTTAATAACCCAATTAACAAGCTAATTAAAAATACTAATTAAATTGATACTAAAAATGCTAACACACTTTAAAATTTTAAAATACACATTCGATAAATTTTAAAAATTTTAAAAATCTTAAAATCACTAATTAATTAAAGTAAGCTTTAAAAATGTTAAAAACTTAATAAATAATTTAAAATGTCTCATTCTTAACTTAAAATAAAATAACATACTTTAAAATTGTCAAAATCATCGTCGGTCTCATTTCCTCGATCCCGCATCTAATAATCGTCTGAAACATGAAACTCAAGAAAAAATTTAACGTTGCATCACATAATATAAATAATTTAAATAATGCAATTTCATAAATCATGCATCTCAAAAATCATTTTAAATTTGATTAAATAGTTTAACAATTAAATAGATGCATGAGATTACGTGTACTGATTTTCGGCTCTACAGTTCCTACCCCACTTAAATAAATTTCCTCCTTGAAATTAAATCTTACATAACAGTTCTGGATAGCGACTTCTCATATCTGCTTATGTCTCCCAAGTGGCCTCCTCCACTGATTGATTCAGCCATCGGACTTTGACCAACTTGGTCAACTTGTTCCGAAGTTTTTGCTCCTGTCTGTCTAGGATTTGGACATGTCTTTCCTTATACGACAGATCTGGAGCAAGCTTCAACGGCTCATAGCTCAAAACATGCGAAGGATTCGCTAGGTACTTCCTCAGCATCGAGACGTGGAACACATTTTGTACACCTACCAGATTCGACGGTTGGGCTACACGATAAGCTAGTGTCTCAACTCTGTCAAGAATTTCGAACGGTCAAATAAATCTCAGACTAAGCTTGTCTCTCTTCCCAAATCTCATAACACCCTTCATATGTGCTATCTTTACAAAAACGCGATTACTACGGCAAACTCGAGATCCATTCTTCTCTTGTCAGCATAACTATTTTGACTACTCTGGACGGTTTTCATCCTGTCTCAGATCTTGACCACCACATCTGCAGTTTGCTGAACAATCTGTGGACCAAGTTCTGATCTCTCACCGAAGTCATCCCAATGAATCGGCGATCTGCACTTCCTCCCATACAATGCCTTGTAGGGAGCCATACGTATAGATGATTGGAAGCTCTTGTTGTATGTAAACTCCACAAGAGGTAGCTTCGATTCCCAATTCCCATGGAAATCAATCACACAAGCTCTCAACAAATCCTCCACAATTTGAATCACTCGCTCAGACTAGCCATCTGTCTAAGGGTGGAAAGCTATACTGAATAGCAACTTCGTCCCCAAGGTTGCGTGCAAACTCTTCAAGAAGGACGATGTAAACCTCGGGTCCCTGTCGGACACTATAATAACTGGGATCCCGTGCAATCGAAATATCTCCCTAATATAGAGCTCTACATATTGCGTCATAGAGAAAGTCGTCTTCACTGGCAAGAAGTGTGCCGACTTAGTATGTCGATCCACTACGACACAAATGGCATTGGATCCTCTGACTGACCTCGGAAAACCAACAACGAAATCCATGGTGATATTCTTCCACTTCCACTCGGGTATAGGGAGAGGCTTAGGCATTCCTGCTGTCCTCTGATGCTCTGCCTTCACTTGTTGACAAATGAGGCATTCAGACACAAAGCGGCAGATGTCTCGCATCATACCTTGCCATCAATTCAAATTCTGCAAATCTTTGTACATCTTGGTACCTCCAGGATGGATGTAATACGAAGATGTATGTGCCTCTGTCACAATATAATCTATGATCAAATCAACACTAGGCACCCACATCCTTCCTCTGTATCTCACAATTCCATCAGACACACACAGTGTAGAGTACACTGCCCTTGCCTTCATCCTTCAGTTTCCATTTCTGTAACTGCTCGTTTGAAAACCGACCTCTATGGATCCAGTCTAGCAAGGAACACTAGACCGTTAGATTAGACAGCTTAGGAGCTCTCCCTTAGGATACATCTCTAAATCAAATCTCTGAATCTTTGACTGAAGAGATCTCTGCGCTGACTTCTGTGCTACGACTGCAACTTTTCTTCTCAAGGCGTCTACCACAACATTAGCTTTCCCCGGATGGTAGCTAATTTCAATATCATAGTCTTTCACTAATTCCAACCATCGTATTTGTCTTATGTTTAATTCTTTATGCGTGAAGAAATACTTGAGCCTCTTGTGATCAGTAAATATTTGGCATTTCTCGCCATACAAATAAAGTCTCCATATCTTCAATGCAAAGACAACGGCAGCTAACTCATGATCATGAGTCGGTTTGTTCTTCTCGTGAACCTTCAACTATCTGGAGGCATAAGCTACAACCCGATCATGCTGCATCAAAACTGCGCCTAAACCGAGCTTAGAAGCGTCGGTGTATAACACAAAATCGCCTTGCCCTGCTGCCATGGCTAACACGGGCGCTTAGATAAGAACTTGCTTCGAAGTATCAAAGCTCTTCTGGCACTCATCACTTCAAATAAACGTAGGTTAATGAAGTGAGTGGCACTTCTATCGAAGAAAATCCTTGAATAAATTTCCTGTAGTAGCCTGCTAGGCCTAAGAAACTTCGGATCTCTGAAGCATTCTTCGGTTCAACCCAATCCTTAACTGCTGCTACCTTAGCTGGATTCAACTCGATACCACTGCTAGATATTATATGACCCAAAAATGCTACCTTCTCCAA
Source organism: Primulina eburnea (assembly GCF_022965805.1). Taxonomy (NCBI): domain Eukaryota; kingdom Viridiplantae; phylum Streptophyta; class Magnoliopsida; order Lamiales; family Gesneriaceae; genus Primulina; species Primulina eburnea. Next base: position 28,610,540 of record NC_133103.1, on the reverse strand, counting down.
CCAGAATTCACACTTACTAAATTTTGCAAACAACTTACGACTCTACAAGATCTGCAAAACTGTACCCAAATGCTGACGGTGCTCCTCATGGCTCTTCGAGTATATGAGAATGTCGTCAATGAAAACTATGATGAACTGATCTAAGTAGGGCTGGAATACTCGGTTCATGAGGTCCATAAATATCGCCGGAGCATTTGTCAGTTCAAACGGCATCACGAAAAACTTGTAATGCCCATACCTGTTTCTGAAGGTTGTCTTATGAACATCTGTATCTTTTACCTTCAGTTGATGATAACTTGATCGAATATCTATCTTAGAGAACATTGTAGCTCCCTGCAACTGATCGAACAAATTCTCGATCCTTGGAAATGGGTATTTATTCTTGATCGTTAATTTTTCAATTCTTGATAATCGATACATAGCCTCATGCTCCCATCTTTCTTCTTTACTAAGAGCACTGGTGCGCCCCAGGGTGAGAAACTAGGGCGGATGAATTCTTTGTCTAGGAGCCCCTGAATCTGCTGCTTGAGCTCTAACATCTCAGCTGGAGCTAAACGGTACAGTGCCTTCGAGATTGGCACGGTGCCTGGCATAAGATCGATGGCGAACTCCACCTTCTCTCTGGTGGAATGCTTGTAACGTCATCACTAAAATCTTTGACTAATGATACGTTAGATATAGACAAAGTGGGTACGTCAGGTGCATATATAATACTGGCCAAGAAAGCCTGACACCGCTTGTGAATAAGTCTTCGTGCCTGCATGCAAGATATCATGTGAGGGAAACTTCTCCATCTATCTGGCTCAAAAAGAAACTGCTCCATGCCCAAAGGTTTTACCAACACTGACCTTTTCTGTAAATCAATAAGAATTCTGCCATTCGTCAGCCAGTCCATTCCCAATATAATATCAAATTTGTGCATCGGCAACACAATCAGATCGGCATACACTAGGTGGCCCTGCAGTTCAAGATCGATGTCTCTGACCACGCTAGTAGCTGATAACTCTTCCACTGATGGGACTGTCCCTGAATAGCTCACGTCGAGTTCAATAGACTTGATGTCTAGGTGATTAACGAACATCTCTTAAATAAAATAGTGAGTGGTCCCTGAATCTATCAAGGTCTTCGTGGCTACTCTCTTTCTGAAAATATTTCCTGAGAGACGTCATCACAACACACAAAACTTGTATCCCAGAAATTCTAATCTTTTCCTCAAGCATAGCAGAAAATTTCTATCCCAAGTCCCCAAAATATTAACTAGCACACAAATAATCCCAAATAAAATTTGGAACATGCATAGCAAAAATAATGCAGTGCTGAAATAAATAAGTTACCAGTCAACAGGGTCGTGTTTGGGTTCTCCTCCTCTATTTGGATGGCGAACACTCCCCTGGGTCTGCTGCCTCCACTGTGGGCAGTCCTTCAGCATATGATCGCTGGCTCCGCATTTGAAGCATTTGCCCTATAACATTAAACACTGTTCCGGAGGCTGGCGGTGGCACTTTGGGCACACTTGGTACTCACCGGGCTTTTGTGGAGCCTTCAGTTGAGGAATATGACCCTTGACTGTCGGCGGTCCTTGAAATGTCCTCTTTCCCTGCAGCCCCTATAAAGGCCTCTTAAACTGGGGTCGCTGCTGTAGTTGCTGCTGAGGTGCCTGATAGGGTCTCTCGCCCTGCCTATCGACCTCAATGTCCCTCTGGTCCTGCTCTGCCCCCAAAGCTCTCGACATGGAAACTGCATAAGTCGTAGGACTAGCAAACCTGACATCACGACGCAATATCGGCCGCAACTCATCAATAAAACGCCTCAGCTACTCCCGGGCATAATTCGCAATCAGGGGTAACAAAGTGACACCCCCTCTCGATGTTCCTCACGAACTCAGCTACACTGATGTTTCCCTGACGCAACGTCATAAATTCCATCATTAGTCTGGATCGTACTTCCTTAGTGAAGTACTTGGAGTAAAAGACCCATCCCATGACTGAGTATTCAGATCCACCGACACGGACGTGCTCTCCCACTATTGCATAGCGTCCCCTGTTAACAAAAAGGTGGCACATCTAGCTCTGTCTGCATCCTGATGCTCCATGAAAGTGAAAATCACCTCGATGGACTTAACCCATCCTTCAACTATCATCGAGTAAGTAGTTCCTGAGAATTCCTTTGGATCCATCCTCCTAAACCTTTCGTAAACTGCCTCTGGCCTGCGTCTCTCCCTTGTGTCAACTGTAGCATGGTTCCTCGAAAACTATGCGAAGAACTGAGTCATCCCTGCAAACATCTGAGCCTGCAAAATCTAGTGCTGGACGAGGAGGACTGACCCTATCCCCATCCTGGGCTTCCCTATTCTCATCGCCTGCTTCACGCACAATCCTACGTCTGGGAGCATACTGTTCCAACTCTTACCCAACACGTAAACCCAACATGCATGTACATAATACTAATATCATAAAATGCACGTAAATTGAACTCAAACATGCACATGCTGAAATCATGACTAGATACATATTACATGAATAAATTTAAAATTTTAAAACTTACAGACTTGAGTGTGACTACGTGAGCTTCTCGCAACTGGCAGTAGGCATAACCATTTACAAGAACACCAGCTCTGATACCAACTATAACGTATCGAACTTTAAAACTATTTTAAAATTTGCGGAAAATAAAATTTTCTTAAATACAAAATAAACTTTCAAATTTCGATCATCAATAAACTGTTCATCTAAATATTTGCAATAAAATAGATCACAAATAATGTTTGCCTAAGAAAAACACTTGTTTAAACATCAGTAAACCATAACGTGAAATCAGAGTATTAAAAATCATCATGCATAAAATCTTAAAACATGAGCGGTCCTCGGGTTTAGCCTCCTACGCAGTTCGTCTCCTCAAAGTTATCATCATCTGCATCGATCAAGTCTAGTAAGTCTAAAGACTCAACATGTATAAACTGGAGATAGCAAGTACTACATAATAAAACCACATGCATCTTTAAGTAGGGCTTACATAGTTTAAACTTGAAATTAATAGCATAAACATACTTGAAACTTGAACGTAATAGCGTAAACATAGACGTGTCATCATCATAATACTTTTCTTAAACATAATTGCATCATACATACTTGAGCATACATAACATCATTTTGCGTAGAGATATGTTTCAAAGCAAGTGATCCCATACATAAATGCGCTTGATCAGACTAAACAACAGTACTGGGCAGGCAGGGAAAGTCCACTACCACATAAATGAGATCCTCGATCATGCTTTATCGGGTGGATTGGTCTGTGGTCATGCTTTACTGCTTTCCAATCCATGATCTAAACTCTGTCATGCTTTACCAGGGTGGAGAGGTCATCGGCCACATTCATCCGAGTTCCAAACCCGTTCATAATTTGGTCAAAAGACATTTGTCATACCTCAAAAACATAAAATATCTTCTTTTGCACGTCGAACATACTTACTTGATGATCGAGCAAAACTTGCACTGTGGAATCCTCAATGAAAATATGATTTTGTATGCTCAAAATTAATCGCAAGTGCACGATGTCAAGTAATAGTATAATGTACTGTATTTGACAATTATTATTTTCAGTTATTAAATTTTTAGCAACGAAAATTGATTGGTAGTATTATTACTACTCTAATCAAATTAGCATGCAACTAAAATTATTCAAAATCAAGTAGTGAAATATAATGTCTAAAATGGTCGAGTAAAATTAAAGAAGAAATGAATTTGTTGGGAATATCGGTTCACCTACCCCTCGTTAATTAATTAATTTATTCGATAATGATTGTATGCCTCAGACAGGATTTCCTATTCAATTGAACACACTCTCTCGAGCTATGCCAAACTAATTCTACTCAATGAAGTAATTAAATGTCTTTAATTATTTATCAAGAGTGAATTGCATGTCGATTTATGAAATCCCTTTGTTTTCGACCCTCAGGACTATGACTATCGGCGCGTATCCAATTTCATATGTCTATGTAAATTGTAGATCCATGGATTATACTACTCGTTCCTATCACAAGTTATTCTCTCGAACTCACTCGCAATAGTAAAAACGTTATTAAAGTTAGCTACGCTCTAACAACATTATAAAACAATAGTATAATCAAGAACAAATCAGAAATCAAGGTATAAATTAATTATATCAAAGTTTGGGGTAGGATCCCCTTAAATGCCAACAAATAATAAAGGTGCAGCTACTCGAATTCATATTGAAAATAAATACAACAATGTTTAAAAGATGAAAACTAAATTAGAAATACTAGAATTGACGAAAAACGCGAAGAACGGTGTCCGAAAATCCTCGAATCTTCAATCCAAGCTCAAAAGTCTCTCCCAAGCTTGTGGCGGCTCTGAAATTTCGTCTGAATGTCCTCCAAAACATCCAACCTACCTTTCCATATCATCCTCATTCAGCACATAAGGTAAGGAATTGGCTATGAATTTTTTCCAAAAATAAACGGCGCTCGGGCGGTAGAATATTACCGCTCGAGCGCCACATCTCCTGTAATCTGCTTGGGACATGCGGCATCTTGCGCTCAGGCGGTAGAAAGTTACCGCCTGAGTGCCGAACTTTCTGTAATTCGGCTCTTTGGAAGATCAATCTCGCGCCCGGGCGGTAGAAAACTACCGCCCGAGCGCCATACGTTCTGGACATCATCTACTTTGCGTGATTTTTCTCGCGCCTGGGCGGTATAAAATTACCGCCCGAGCATCGCCTCTTCTGCACATTATCTTCTAGGCTTGGCACTTTGCTCCGATTTTAGTTTTCCGGCCATTTTTCCTGCAAAATCGTCATGCACAAGTGAGAAATGATCAATGCATATGCTTACTCTAAAATGAACAAAATGTAAACGAAATGTACGCATGCACAATGCAAACACACACAAACTAATGCAATAAAACACGTAAAACCCACACGTATCAACCCCCTCATACTAACCTTTTGCTTGCCCTCAAGCAAAATAGGTTACAGACTACAATTAAAACATGGAACAAACAGAAAAGGGAGGGTATTGAAATAACTGAACTGATGGTGAAGTAGCGAAGCGGTATCTCCTGCCTCAGCGGGTGTTTGAACCACATCCACTTAGTCAAATCACAACATACATTACTACCCCTTTTCAGAAATCGCAGCACAATTGTATTTTTCCAAAAGGTGTGGTCGTGTGTGCTGTGGATCTTTCTAGCTTGTGTTTCAGACAGTTTATTCGCAAATCATGCGGGTTACCGAATCAACCAGTCAACGCAAGTGTCTCTTTTCTGAGTCCTGTTTCTATTTGGGACCAACTAGTAAACACATACAGTGGTAGAGTTTCATAGTCGAACCACAAAATGTAGGGAGTCAATGGCAACGTGCTCAAGTGGTTTAGAAAGATGGGGAGTACGTAGATCATTTTCACTATGCATTTGTCAAAAATTTTCTCTGACATTCCTCAATGCCTTACAGCTCCATCTTTTTAGCCTTAGGATAGGATTTCATCCCTTTTTGGCTCCCCCTCACCTTACATCCCCTTTATTATTCTTTATTTTTTTTTTTGGTGCATAGTTTTCTCATGCGTACTCCCTAGGCTTTGGATATAGGGTATTTTTTTTTCTGTCCTAGGAATGGATTTTTAGGTCCTATGCACGATTGGGAAGAAGGATATTTGAGGAATACATTTGATTTTCTACCTGAGTTTATGCTACTGGTTAGTCACTCCTTTCAACAGGTATTCATTCAAGTTCCACTCGCATCTAATGTTTCCCCAGTTCCCCTCACAGATTATTTTGATCTTAACTATCATCGACACCACTATTAAAATCCACTATGTGTGCATAAACCAAATTCAATACATCGGGGGATTCATAACGAGTGATAAGACTAAGCAACATGCAGTTCATTTCTCCCAAAATCATCATCGGCGACCAATTTACTACTTTCACCATCAACTGACACTCATGCAAGACAAATACGATAGACGACCCCCTCATACTGAAGGTGTGCAATGTCCCCATTGCACAAAAGGCGAAGAACACAAATGAAAACATGAATGAAAACACAACAACAAATGCAACATAAATGACAGAACGAACAATAATTTGAAAACACAATTAATGCAGTAGACAAAAGAAAATAAAAGAAAGGGGAAACAGTAAACTCCCCTGATCAAAGCTCATCCTCATCGTGTTCCGGTGGTGGCACTCCGGTGGCATCCCCTTGCGGAAGGTAGTCATACTGAAACTGGTAGGGAGGAACAAACGGCGGAAGTGGTGGTATGGCCCCTGGATCTACGCCCCCATGGAGAAGCATAGTGCGCGTCATGGAGTCGAGGTGGCCAAGATGGGTCGCGACATTGGCGTTGACCTGCTCCTGATGAGCCATGAAGGCAAGGCTCTCGTCCATTTTGTCATTCTGGGTGTGCCTGCGGGGCTGTGGGCGGCGGGGGACGGCGGCGCTTGATCCACCTGCCTCCTCCTCCTGAGTGGGGAAGTCGACAGTGTTGTTTTGACATCTTCCGCTTTAAGTCATCTACACAAATAGCCTTCATCGGCTGCAACCACTCCTCATCCTCACGGAAGACAACTCCCACCCTCGCACACAATTCAGAGATGATGGTGGGGAAAAAAAGACCGACATGACTATTGTGGGACACTCAACATGATCTGAGAATTTATCAGCTTGCCTACATTTATGTTGTATCCCGCAGTCAAAGAATATAGGAGCACCATCCCGCTTTTTTTGCACCTCGCTCTTATGCGAAATCGGCATCATCTGTCGGGCCACAAATAGATACCAAAGGGCAATGTCCACTTTCAAATACTTCTCGTCGAAACAGCTCGGCGGTCCGCCCAACGGTTTCCACATTGCGCCGGGTGGCACTAGCTCTCGCTGTTTCTTGGGAGCCATGGTAGTGTTGACGGAGATGGTGGGTGATCGGAGAGGGTTGTGGAGTGAATAAGCCGCTTGATTCTTAAGGAGGAGTGCGCCCACGGTGCTGGTGTCCGGATCTGTGGAGGAATTTACTGCAAGAAAACGAAAAGGGGCGAGAGGATGTGTTAGGGATTTGAGGGAATTTCAGAATGGATAAAGGGGAAAGGGAATTCGCATTTTTATCTGCAGGCGCGCTCGAGCGGTGTTCTCTGGACTTATGTTTTCGAAATGAGTGGGCGCTCGAGCGGTAAAATATTACCGCCCGAGCGCCAAGCTCTCTGTATATTTTTTTAATCAATGGTCGCGCTCGAGCGGTACAAATGACCGGTCGAGTGCCGAGCTCTCTGGAAAGTTGACACCCAATTTTTTTTTTAATTAAAACTTTTTTTTAATTAAATACTAAACAACAGTAAAAGAAAATAAAACATACTGACAAGAAAGAAAAATTAAATTAAATGCAAGAAAAAGGAAAGAAAAGTAGTTATCAATTTACAGTCGAGAGCTAGACTGTCGGCGGGTCTCAATTTGAATTGTCTTGGAACCGAGTGATTCCAAGTTGTGGCTCAATTGTTCCACCAATGTAGTGCTTTCAGTCGCTGGGCATTGACCCTGGATATCCCATCCTTCCCATCGTGTAGTTCCACGGCTCCCGACGGATATACTTTAGAATTCACGAATGGTCCAGACCATCGTGACTTCAATTTTCCTGGAAACAGTCGCAATCGGGAGTTGTAGAGTAGAACATTGTCCCCTTCCTTGAATTCCCTCTCGATTATCCACTTGTCATGGGATTTCTTCGTCTTCTCCTTGTATGACAGTGCAAGATCATATGCCAGGTTCCGGAATTCCTCTAACTGATCCAGTTGCAGCAAACTTCGTTCACCTTAGATGCCGTCCTTGTTGGTCCAAAATGACCACCTACCTCACGGTCATGACAATGATTGAGGATTTGCCCAAACTCCTCCTCTACAACACACCTTCTTATCATGGAATCTGCACAAATATTAAACAAAAATGGTTCCTCCCAAAAATAATGTTTCACGTCAGAGAAAAAATTATTTCATTGGTGAAATGATAGATTTGGTGGTGGTGTGCCCTATGACAAGAAAGTTAGCGAAATTTGCATACCAAGGACAGTGTCTCACCTCAAAGAGCTGCTCATCAGGAAACCAATCATTTATAGCTCGATCTACACAATCATCACTAATTAGCTCCAACCTAGACAAGTGATCTGCTACCACATTCTCGACAACTTTCTTATCTTTTATTTCTAGATCAAATTCTTGCAATAATAAAATCCACCGAAGTAAGCGTGGCTTTGCATATTTTTTAGCAAGTAAGTATTTCAATGCCGAGTGATCTGTGTAAACAATTACTTTGGACAAAACAAGGTATGAATGAAATTTGTCAAGCGCAAATACTACTGCAAGTAATTCCTTTTCAGTTGTTGCATAATTCATTGAGCCTCGTCAAGGGTCTTACTTGTGTAGTAAATTGTATGAAATACCTTGTTTTGACGCTGGCCAAGCACAGACCCCTACCGCCGTATCACTGGCATCGCACATGATCTCGAAGGGCAGATCCCAATCCGATGCCACCAAGACAGGAGCCATCACCAGGAGCCCCTTCAAATTCTTGTACGCCTGTAAGCAGTCAGCATTGAAATCAAAAGGCACATCTTTCATGAGTAAGGAAGATAGAGGTTTGGCAATTTTTTAAAATTTTTTGATAAACCGCCTATAAAAACCGGCGTGTCATAGAAAACTTCTAACTCCCTTCACTGAGGCTAGTGGCGGTAGGTTCTTTATGACTTCAATTTTATCTTTGTCCACCTCAATTCCTTGTTCCGAGACCTTGAAACAATTCCCTCTTGTACCATGAAATGGCACTTTTCCCAATTAAACACCAAGTTCGTCTCCTCGCACCTTCTCAACACGGATCTCAAATTCTGCAAACACTCATCAAACGTTGCACCAAAGATAGAAAAGTCATCCATAAATACTTCAAGGAAGGTTTCAATCATATCATGGAATATAGCAGTCATGCAGCACTGAAAAGTAGCAGGTGCATTACAAAGACCGAAAGGCATACGGCGAAAGGCAAAAGTTCCATAAGGACAAGTGAAAGAGGTTTTCTCTTGGTCCTCATGTGCAATAGTGATTTGATTGTACCCCGAATACCCATCTAGAAAACAATAAAATTCATGCCCCGCTAATCTCTCCAGCATTTGATCAATAAAGAGAAGGGGAAAATGGTCCTTACGGGTGGCATCATTCAGCTTCCTATAGTCAATACACACTCTCCACCCCGTAACAGTTCTCGTGGGAATAAGTTCATTCTTTTCATTAGTAATCACTGTAATCCCACCTTTCTTTGGCACGCATTGAATAGGACTTACCCAAGCATTATCTGAGATAGGATAGATAATACCTGAATCGAGAAGCTTAATAGTTTCAGCCTTCACTACCTCTTGCATCTTGGGATTTAGTCGTCTTTGAGGTTTCATGAGAGGTGAGTTCTTTTCTTCCATCAAGATTTTATGCATGCATATCGATGGACTGATTCCCTTGATGTCTGACACCTTCCAGGAGAATGCCTTTTGTGCTCTTTGAGAACTTGCAACAATTTTTCCTCCATTGTAACGCCCCGAAAATTTAAGGTCCACGCAAACCATATGCATTTGAATTATTAAATTCTTTTATTTTAATTGAATGTTTTAATTGCATGAGTTAATTATGTTGTGCATATTTGCATGTTTAAAATATATTTTTTTTACATGATTGCATTAAAATGTATTTTTAAAGGTTATTCGAGTTGCGATCGAGGAACGGAGACCGATGGCTGAAAAATAGAAAACGATTTTTATTAAATAATTATTTCTAATTATTTTAAATATGGGTGATGCTTTTTCTTATTTTTGAAAATATGGGGTTTTGAGGTGATTTTATACGCCGGGACGTAAATTTTATCGGTGTTGGTTTTTCAACAAAAATACGAACTTCTTGGCAACCCGGCTAATAAATTCACAAATTTATTTAAGCAAAATTATTTCGAAAATTTTAATTAAGCTCTAATGGGCCTAATTTACCTACTTAATGGGCCTAAGCCTTATTAGTGACTTAATTAACTATTTAATGTTTTAAACTCCACCTCAAACCCTTCACTTTGCATCATAAACTCACGCCACCTACTTTGAAAAATCTAAAACTCTCCCCACCCCTCTCCCAAATCACACGGCACACACCAAATTGTTTAGAGGAAAATTTTGAAAAGCTTCAAAGTTTCAAGGGAAAATCAAGCCGTCATCTTCGTGCCGCCGTTCTTCGTCGTCAACGATTATTCGAGCGTTTAAAACGCAAAGGCACGCCATATTCTTTTCTTCAAACATCTATCACACCATAGTAATTGTTTAAGCATATTTTGAATGAAAACATGACACACAAATTGTTATTTTCGTAGCTATGTACATGCATGAGAATTACTTGTGATTTTTGCTTCCAAATTCATGTTCTTATTTTGATTAAGGGGCTGCCATGTATAGGGTATTAATATGGGTTGGTTTTTAGCCAAAAACATGTTAAATAATAAAGAAAACAAGGCTGAAACCAAAGGAATAGAAACAGAATAAGGGGCCGAAGTTTTGCTTGAAATTTTGAAGTGCAAATTTCGGTTGGGTGTACATGGGGCAAGAGGGCACGACCAGGTCGGGTAGTTGGGTCCTAGGGATCATGGTTAGGTCCTAGGAAGGGTCCTAGGAGGGCTAGGGCGCGAGCCTTGGCCTGGGGAAGAGTCCACATGAAGTGGGACTCTCCCCCAAGGCACGCGCAGGTGCTGTTCGGGATTTCCAGGGGGTGGCTCAGTTTGGGGCTGGGCTAGGTGGTTCATTAGGGTCCTAGGATAATGGGAAGGGGTCGGGCTATGGGCTGGAGTGGTGGGCTCGCTTCTGGCTCGAATAAAACTAGGGAACCATACGGCAGCACATGAACGCGCAGGTTGATGCCTGGTTCAGGTGCTTCGGGCTTGGGGTTTTGGTGGCTGGACTGGTCTGGGCTGGGGCTGGGCTTGGTCTAGGGACGGTTAGGGATAGGTGGGCTCGGTGGTGGCTCGGATGGAAGAGTCCTAGTTGGGTTAGGAGTCCTATTGCATCAAGGAACACACACACACAGCATGCAGAATATTGGGTCGACTTCCAGCAAGTTTTTGAGCGGGTTAGGGTCATGTATTGGGGCTGGGCTTGCACAGTAGGGTCCCTAGATGGGTTGGCTAGGTTTTGGCTCAAGGTGGCTCGGGCGTGGCTCGGGTAAATTAGGAGATGGCTCGGTGTGTACGTTAGGGTGTCAATTTCGAAAATTCAAAGGCTAAAAATAGATCCAAGGGTCCACGGGGGTGGCTCATGACTTGGAAGGGTAGAATAAATATTAAAAATGCTATGTTTAAAATTTGGGATTAAAATAATGAGTTTTGGATTTATTCAGGATTTAATCGACGCACGAAACTCTAATTAACGAGTTAATTAAAAAGTCTAGTTTTATGCCTAATAAAATTATGAAAAATTAGGGTTAAGCTTAAATAATTATTATAAGTCTAATTTTTTAATTTGGGAATTTTATAATAAGGTTTGGTTTAATTCGGGATTAAAACACATTAATACGTTATATTTAAAGATTAATTTAAAAGTCATCGATTTAAGCCAAATAAAAATATGAGAAAATTCATGTAAGCTAAAATAATTATTTGGGACACGTTAGAGTCAATGAAATCAAGAAAAAGTCGAAATCGAAGAATTTTACGTCTTGGGGTAAAACGGTCTTTTTACACCTAGAAATTAGTAAACGTCATGGCAGTGCCTTGAATGCTGTTTTATGTGTTAATATAATTATTAAGATTTTCATGATGTTGATTTTAAAAACGTTTATGGCTTTTTATGATTTTATATGTTAGAACGTTTATTTTAAATGTTTACGGATTTTTAAAATGTTTATTTTAAAATGATTATGGATGTTTATGAATTTTTATATGTTAAATTATGATTTTTAAATGTTCATGGATATGTATATGTTAAAATGTTATTTTTAAAACGTTTATGGATTTTATGGTTTAATTATGGACATTTAAAAGATATGTTGCATGCTTGGTTTAAAAGAAAAACGTTATACGCATGTTTAAATTTTTTTAAAGTGATGAGAATAAGAAACGTTGAAGGAAGTGAAGTAATTGTGACTAATACGATGATATGTTGGAAATTTCGTGAGGGTTATGGTCCCAGTGGGAGCCCGACGATCGTGTTTCCTTGGATACGGACATGTAGATGTATACGATGATATGTTAATACGTAAGGCCAAGGCCCAGTTGACGGGTGAGAGTGTCGCTGGTGTCCCCGCCGCCCAGTACTGTGGTTACATGTAGATGGATCCATCGCCCAACACGTAGACGTAGACGTAGACGAACACGAAAGTCACAATTAACGATCTGAATTCAACGAAAGGAAAAAGGAATACGTATATATTGATGATGATATGAATACGTTGATGATGATATGAATATGAATATGTTTATGTTTATATGAAAATGTTTATGCATAAGATTATGAAAATATTTTTATTTAAAAGTTTTATGCATCATGAAAATGTTTACGAAAATGTTATGTTTATGTTTATGCATCTTCATGAAAACGATATTTTAAGTACAAGTATTTTTCACTGTTATATGTTAACTGTATTACGTATTACTTGTTATCAAGGATATGACGTGTTGAGTCTTTAGACTCACTAGGTGTGTATGATGCAGGTGATATAAATAACTATGATATTGGAGGTCTTGACGAGTGACTTGCTGGACTGTCGGTGCACTTAACCCGAGGACCAGCGCTTCTATTTCCGCATTTAAGTTTACGATTTTAAGTTAAAGATTTTTACGACATTTTATTTTATGCTTTTTGAGAGATTTTGAGAGGTTTAGTATGGGCTACACTTTTCAACATTTATTGCTTTTTAGGTTTGGTAAAACATGTGACGATTTCATTTTTATGACTATTTCACTTGATTTTTTTAAAATGCTAGTTGGATGATGTTTTATTTTAAAGGGTAAAATATTTTATAAAAGAAAAAATATTTTCTTGTGTAGCATGTTGGCCGAAATTTAAGAAAAAAAAATTTAGTACTTTTAAAGAAATAAAAAGGGCAGATGTTTCATCCATAGCCTCTGTCAAAGCAGCAGAAATAATGACACGCAAAGTGTTATTTTCACCTAGATATACGTACTTTAAGTGCGGAGGTAAGGGTTTGAGTTCAAGCGTCGGTGGTTCCTCGATGCTTGACTTTGGAGGGATCAAATCTCTGCGCTCTCCTAGATCTTCCAGTCTCATCCTCATCGGCCTTCTCCATGGATGGTTGGCATTAAAGTATGCCACTATTTCAGCTTTTTCTTCGTCCAAGTCGTCATCCTCCAATTCTGTTGTGAGGGTGGCTTCTAAAGGGTCCCCAAGAGCATCCTGCACATAGTTAGACACGAGAGCATCAACAGCATCAATTCTATAACAACTATCAGAGTGCAATGTGTGCTTAAGTGCATTAAAAACATCAAAGTGATCTCTTCCTCGCCCACTCTCAATCTAAAATTCCCTTCTTGAACATCAATCAGGGCTTTTCTAGTCGCAAGGAATGGTCTCCCAAGAATCAACGGCATCTCTATGTCTTCCTCCATGTCAAGTACCACAAAATCCGCAGGGAAAATAAATTTGTCCACTTTCACTAGCACATCCTCAATCACTCCATGGGGGTACTTGACAGATCTGTCAGCTAGTTGTAAAGACATCCGCGTTGGCATAGGTTCTCCCAATTTAAGTTTCCTAAACACAAAAAGAAGGCATCAGGTTAATACTTGCACCAAGATCACATAACGCTCTATGGAAAACAACATCTCCAATCATGCAAGGGATAGAAAAACTCCCTGGATCCTTAAGTTTCGGTGGGATCTTGTTTTTTACCAAAGCAGAGCAATTTTCAGTAAGATTCACCAGTCATGTGATCCTCCAATTTCCTCTTATTTCCCAATATGTCTTTCAAAAATTTAGCATAACAAGGCATTTGCATCCAAGCATCGGCAAAAGAAATATTGATATGCAATTTTTTGAATACCTCAAGAAACTTACCGAATTGTGCATCTAGTTTTTCTTTTTTCAGTGCTGCACGAAAAGGTGGGGGAATAATAATTTTAGGTTGTGCAGTGGGTGCTGGTGTAGATTTAGAGGACTTACGTTTTGATGTTTCAGAATGCTCATCCAAGTTTTTAGTCTTCTCTTTTTATCTTGACTCTAAAACTTTCCCACTCTTCAACTCAATGGCCTTCACTTGCTCTTTTGGATTTGTCTCTGTGTTACTTGGCAAGGTGTCCCGGCTCTCTACTTGCTATCATCTTGGCCGACTGTCCAATTTGATTCTCGAGCCCTTTTATTGATGCATCTTGATTTTGAAGTCTAGTTTCAGTGGATGAAATAAACTTAGACATCATTTGCTCCAGGTTGGACTTCTCTTCTCTAGGAGGATCATAATCTATACATCGGTTGTTTCCCATATGATTGTCCTCCTTGCGGTCCGATTCTGACTGTTTTGTCCGCCCCATGAGAAGTTGGGATGTTGCCTCCATCCTGGATTGTATGTGTTTGAGTACGGATCATTCTCGGACGGTTGTGGACTCCAACTTGGTTCACTGGTACATCCTCATTTACATAGAAAGGACCACTGTCTTGACAGTCCTTAACATAGTGCACTCCTCCGCATTTTTCACAAAATATCTCTTGCAGGCGCATCGCTGTACCCGTTTACGTTCATGCTATCTATTTTCCTGTTGAGTGCTTCTAATTGTGTGGTGACAGCTAAAAATTCAGTTACCTGGTGTACTCCTGCATTCCTTCGCTAAGCGTTCCTTTCAGATTGAGGGTGATAGCTGCTAACAGCCATCTCCTCTAGTAACTCATACCCCTCTTCGGCCGTTTTCCTCAACAGATTTCCGTAGGCCGCAGCATCTATCATGGTTCGGTTAGATGAAATTAAACCATAGTAAAAAGTTTGGACCACTAACCCAAGAGGCAACTCATGATGTGGGCATTCTTCGCAATAAGTCTTTGTAGCGCTTCCAAGCCTCGTAGAGTGACTCCTGCTCAAATTGAGAGAAGGTGGTTATGTCCGCTCACAGCTTCATGATTTTTGATGGAGGAAAGTATTTCAAGAGGAATGCCTTGGCCATATCCTCCCAAGTTGTGATTGAACCTACAGGCAAACAATTCAACCAAGACTTAGCTTTATCACGCAAAGAGAACGGAAACAAACGTAGTCTAACAGCATCATCTGAAACTCCATTAAATTTAAAAGTATCGCAAATTTCTAAAAAGTCGGCAATGTGAGTGTTCGGATCATCTAGCGCATTTCCGCCGAATTGGACAGTGTTCTTGATCATTTGAATTATTGTTGGCTTGATCTCAAGCTGGTTTGCCCTAACAGTTGGTCGCACTATGCTTGGACGTGCTCCATCAAGCGATGGTTGCGCATACTCAAGCATGGGTATGCGCCTTGGCTCTTCGATCCGTGGATCTTCGTGATGCTCCTCCTCACGTTCGTTCCTGTTCATTATGTCTCTTATTCTTTGATATTGTCGTCTTCTACGTATGGTTATTTCAATCTCGGGATCGAATGTCTCTAGTTCAGACTCTAGAGACCTTGGCATGCACAATAGAGATATCTGCGAAAAAGAAATCTAAGGTGTCAACCAAAGAGAATATAGAGAATGCTGAAAGTAAATAATTGAAAATAAAATTGTAGATTAAAAGTCCCTGACAACGGCGCCAAAAACTTGATCGAGCAGAACTTGCACTGTGAAATCCTCAATAAAAATATGAGTTTGTATGCTAAAAAATTAATCGCAAGTGCACGATGTCAAGAAATAGTATAATGTACGTGAGTACGTGTATCGTTCCACTAGAGACTGTATTTGACAATTATTATTTTCAGTTATTAAATCTTTAGCAACGAAAATTGATTGGTTGTATTATTACTACTCTAATCAAATTAACATGCAACTAAAATTATTCAAAATCAAGTAGTGAAATATAATGTCTAAAATGGTCGAGTAAAATTCAACAAGAAATGAATTTGTTGGGAATATCGGTTCACCTACCCCTCGTTAATTAATTAATTTATTCGATAATGATTGTATGCCTCCGACAGGATTTCCTATTCAATTGAACACACTCTCTCGAGCTATGCCAAACTAATTCTACTCAATGAAGTAATTAAATGTCTTTAATTATTTATCAAGAGTGAATTGCATGTCGATTTATGAAATCCCTTAGTTTTCGACCCTCAGGACTATGACTATCGGCGCGTATCCAATTTCATATGTCTATGTAAATTGTAGAGCCACGGATTATACTACTCGTTCCTATCACAAGTTATTCTCTCGAACTCACTCGCAATATAAAAACGTTATTAAAGTTATCTACGCTCTAACAACACGATAAAACAATAGTATAATCAAGAACAAATCAGAAATCGAGGTGTAAATTAATTATATCAAAGCTTGGGGTAGGATCCCATTATATCCCAACAAATAATAAAGGTTTAGCTACTCGAATTCATATTGAAAATAAACACAACAAGGTTTAAAAGATGAAAACTAAATTAGAAATACTAGAATTGACGAAAAACGCGAAGAACGGTGCCCGGAAATCCTCGAATCTTCAATCCAAGCTCAAAAGTCTCTCCCAAGCTTGTGGCAGCTCTGAAAATTTCGTCTGAATGTCCTCCAAAACGTCCAACCTACCTTTCCATATCATCCCCATTCAGCACATAAGGTAAGGAATTGGCTATGATTTTTTTCAAAAATAAACGGCGCTCGGGCGGTAGAATATTACCGCTCGAGCGCCACAGTCTTCTGTAATCTGCTTGGGACATGCGGCATCTCCCGCTCGGGCGGTAGAAAGTTACCGCCCGAGAGCCAAACTTACTGTAATTCGACTCTTCGGAAGATCAATCTCGCGCCCGGGCGGTAGAAAACTACCGCCCGAGCGCCATATGTCTGGACATCATCTACTTTGCGTGATTTTTCTCGCGCCAGGGCGGTATAAAATTACCGCCCGAGCGTCGCCTCTTCTGCACATTATCTTCTTGGCTTGGCACTTGGCTCCGATTTTAGTTTTCCGGCCATTTTTCCTGCAAAATCGTCATGCACGAGTGAGAAATGATCAAATGCATATGCTTACTCTAAAATCAACAAAATGTAAACGAAATGTACGCATACACAATGCAAACACACACAAACTAATGCAATAAAACACGTAAAAACCACACGTATCACTTGACATTGAAGGATTCGTTGGATCTCGCTTGGGGTCACTGCTGCACATACTAACATGAGTTCGAATACCTATCTTGCATAACTTAGACGTATAGTCTTGCTCACACCCAAAAATGACCGATTTCCTTATGACATTCTAAATCTCTCGGTACTCGACCTCGTTTAACCATCGTACTAAATCATGACATCAAACCCCCAAACAATTCCTAAAATTTAATTTTTTTAAGGAGTACACGGACCCTGTGTAAGGGTTCGGGTAGATGCTAGAAATTTTGAATTTCGAAGGAAACAAGGGCACGAACCCCATGTAAGTGTTCGACTAAGGGTCCGTGTACTTACTGAATCGTAAACCAACAGAGAAACACTACACTTATGGCTTATTCCACCTAACTCGATCATACGGACAGTGAACCAACACCTCGAGACCCATCCTACGATGCTATGAATCAACTCAAACCCATATAAAGGGCCCAAACGACGACGGTCACCCCTAACGACGCAACACAACCTGTAAACACGACATTTGGACATCAAAACACATCATACGACTTCTAATACAATCAAGTGCCTATGCTCGCAAACAGCAGCGATCACCCATCGATCTCCAACAAAGCCTGCAACAATAAAACTTCAAGAATGCATTTTCAGAAAATAGCAGTTTGAGCATTCCCACGAAAACCATCATAACTCACTCATTTCTTATCCAAATATTTCGAATTTACTATAAAATCAGAGGTATCAAAAAGTTCTACGTTTTATAGGTCGAAAGTTTTTCCAGACAATCGACCGAAATATTGCAATATTTAAAATGACAGAAAATTTCTAGTTTTTAGATCCAAAAGCGTTTCAAGACCGATTCAACAAGTTTTTACTCAAACTTTTCACAACATACATGGATTTTTACGCATAATAAATATAAGAACATATAATATAACAATATTCAGAAACAAAAGATTATACATGCCTTTTGATTTTTAAAGTTACCGAAACGACGATACCGAGGCGAGGATGATGCGAGGGACAATCCGGGACGAACGTGGCACGATTTTTCTTGAATATAACCCAACGAAAATTGCTAGAATATACAGAGGAGAGGGGTGGCTGCTCTTGGTTCTTAGAATCCTAAAATTTTCTTCTAAAAAGATGAGATGGTATAAAATGAAATGTGTGTATCAGGCGTGTAATGTGTGTAGATGTGTGTGCGTGAGTTTGCTGTGATTAATTGGGGTTAAAATGTTTAATCATATAATTAACAAGCTAATTAAAAATACTATAAATTGATACTAAAAATTATAGTTTAAATAAAAATAAAAATACTAACTAACTTAAAAATTTAAAATACACAATTGATAAATCTTAAAAGTATTAAAAATCTTAAAATCATTAATTAATTAAAGTAGGCTTTAAAAATGCTAAAAACTTAATAAATCATTTAAAATGTCCCATTCTTAACTTAAAATAAAATATCATTTTTAAATTGTCAAAATCGCCACCGGTCTCTTTTCCTCGATCTCGCAACTTATAATCGGCTGAAACATGAAACTCAAGAAAACACTTAACGTGCATCACATAAACATAAATAATTTAAAATAATGAAATTTCATAAATCATGCGTCTCAAAAATCATTTTAAATTTGATTAAATAATTTAACAATTAAATAAATGCCTGAGATTTACGTGTACTGATTTTGGGCTCTATAATATTATTTGCTTTGTCTACCACTTCTGCATAAGTAGTTGGTGCTCCAGTCATAACAAAAATATGTATCGTCCGATTCAGTCATTGCATAAAATGCGACAGCTTGGATCGATCACTAGCTAGAAGAGCAGAAAATTGAGAGGCGTACTTTCTTACTGACATATTTCCCTGAACCAACTGATTGATCTTGGCTTCCTTAGCAGAATAATAAGAGGAGGCGAGTATTCTTGAATAAAATGAATATGGAATACCTCCCAAGAAATTATCTGACCAGATTCTCAGATTGCTTCCTCTGTGGCTTCCCACCACAGTTGTGCTCGATCCTTGAGTTGGTAAATAGCTAACTTGAGTCTCAGCTGTTGAGTGTACTCCACCAAATAAAATAAATAATTCATGCTCTTTAGCCATGCCTTTCCATTTCACCACCTTCATTTCTAAAAAAATTTGGAGGACACATATCTTAGAATTTAGCAATCACTAATCCATTTTCTCTCATTCTTTGGGTAAACTACTGAACTTCATGATCCACTTCCACATTCCTTGCCATATGCCTTTTTGGACGAATTGGTGGTTCCTGCTCCACCTCTACCTCTACATTCACATTTTGATTTTCCCTTCCTCTAGGGCGACCACGTCTACCTCTGCCAATACCCTCTGTTATTCCTATGTTCTGAGCTCCAGACTCTTGGATAACTTCTTTTCCTTTTCTGCCTCTTACTCCAGGTGCCATTCTACAAGACACAAGGATTATACCATAGGCGAAAAATAATAATAATAATAATAAGCACTGAAAGGTTTCAAGAAAAGTTAAAACTTACTTTACTACTAGCTCTAACTCAGCTAAGTTAAATAATCATAACAACTAAATCCTCTAAGAGCAAATAGTAAATCAAATAAACAATCATTTCATTTGTGTCTAAACTCGAGTATCCTAGACTCTAATTCGGGCATACCATAGTTACGCTATGATACCAACTGTGAGGGCATGTGCTCCTGATTACTTTTTAATTATCAAACAACAAGGATTTATTAGCGTAAATAGCAAAAACGAGTAAAAAATTTCATTTTGGGCCTATAGAAATTTCGCCATGACCTCCCCATAAATAGGACATACCAAAAAAATTTCAAAACAACACAAAAAAGCATTTATACTCGGAAATAGAGTCCAATAAAACAAACAGAATACCAATCTCAAGCAGAGCCAGCCAGGCTCGATCACACGAAATAAGATCCAACACTCAATAATACAACCATACAAATACACGAGGCATCCCCTCGGCAAATGACTCAATATATAGTATAAATATCAGGGGACTCCCAACTCAAACTGTCTCACTGGGCTCCACTAGCAAACGCTTCGCCAGCTGCATCAGAACCCCCTGTATAACCTGCTATGGAATCACAAAACAAACCACAGTAGCCCCAAGGGAAGGGGGGGTGGTCAAACCCCAGTAAGAAGATCAAATAAATTGCATCATAAATAAATGACATGTAATGAAATCAATGCAATGCAATGCATGTAGGGTACCAATAATCTCGGGTATCAAATTGGATCCAAAGAAACGATAGCAACAACTGTGGCCACATGTGTCAGGGGTGTGACGTGTCAAATATGCCCTCAGCCCTGTACATTTGCGTCAGGGGTGTCAGTCTGCAGAACTGCTCGGCCCTTCCGCTAGTTATCAGAGTTGTGACGCTTAAACACCATCGCCTCTGATGTCTAAATAACTCATCCAAGAGTAAACAGAAATTTCGAAAACAACAGAGTCATGGCTCGTTATGAATGCTTGCTCAACAATGCATATAAATCCATAGATTATTCCAATATAATTTAAAACTCACATTTATTTTTTGAAAAAATGAGGAATAATCTTAAAATACACCCAAATGGAACAAAACGCACATAAAAACATAATTATCATGAAATCACATCAATTAAATTACACTTCCTTATAAACGCTGTAAGGAATCGATCAATCCGTACCATAACCTTCAAATTAAATTACCAAAATAGTTTGTGAACTCCTTGGAACTTCCTGGCTATTAAATTTTGTGGCAAATAATTTATTTTCATCAAATAAAGACTCAACTCTTAGCAAAAACAAGGTATTAATTCCAGCTTGGACCTAAGCTCGGTTTAAGGTCATAACTCAACCACAACTTAACCAAAACACACTTATCATACATTGCTGGAATCCTAACTCAAAATCACATATTTCATCAGAAGACATCAGAAAGAAATTCAATCATCTCAACACTGAAAAACGCCAAAAACCAGAAATCATGGGAAATGATTTTTGTGACAGATTCAGGTTAGACACGTATGAGTATAAAATTCATATCTAACTTATCATTGACTCAAATCGATATCCGTAAATTGCAGATGAAAGGCAACTTCAATGTCTAAGTTTTCCTAGAAGAAACCATTTCCAGAATCCTAATAGGTAATTCCCAGAATTATCAAGAAGACGCTAATACATACACACTTCGTGGACAGAAGTCTGTACCTAAGCAGTTTCGGCAAAATGAGTATTCAATTCTTAATAAAATATAACGATTCTGATATCAATACAAAGAAAACACATAGTTCTACAACTCAAATTTGAATCACAAGTCCTGAATCAGAGCGCATAAATGTCATAAACTCGAATTACAGTAGCTAATATACGCAGCTCCAACGCAGAATTCTATTTTGACACATTTTGGTAGAAAAATCATATCAAATTCTTTTTTAATTTGAATTCCATTTTGTAAGCGGCTCTAGAAAGGTAACACATAGATCTATAAGTTCTATTTGAACCACGAGTCATGAATTGTAGTGCACAACACACCAAAAACCCGAAAATCAGAAGCCAAAACCTGCAACTCGGAACAGAATTCATCATATACCATCATGAAAAAAAATTTAAACCCTAATCTTAGAGGTTACCTTCAAAAGCTTCCTATGAACTAAAATGAAGCTAGAATCGGTCTATCCACACTCTAAAGAACAAAGAAAAATGACTAGCAAGAAGCTGGAAAACGAAGCAACATCTCGGCAGAACAGGGCAGCAGCAAGAACAAGCTTGTCTACAATGAATATGGGCAAGGAGAGTTGAGGGATTACTGGTCTAGCTTGAGAAGATTCAGGAGAAGCTATTCCGGTTGGATTTGTGCAGCAACGACTGCTGAGAAGATGAGCATGCAAGAGAAGGAAATGGATGCAAGAGAAGAGGCGAGAATAAATGAGATGGTTGAGGAGTAAATGGATTGGGCTTGGGGAAATGAGCTTTCTATTAACATATATATACATGTATCCAATTATTTAGCCCAATAGATAGAATGTGATCTGATTAAAATATTAAAACTCTCGTGTGCTTTAAAAACTCCGATATGTATTTTAATATAGTTTATAATGCCGATATTTTTCTAATACATATGTTTAACACACAAGTATAATTATTTGGCTTAATTATTTTAATTTAGAACATTAAAATAATTATTTCTAATTCTTGCCAAATATTGAATAATTAAATTCGGGTTCTGACAGAAACTAGTGTGACTCCTACCCCGCTTCCTTCCTTACAGGCAACACCATCAGCAAATACACTCCAGACCTCTTCTTGCTCAGTTTGTATCATTTCAATTATTAAGTCTGACAAGGCTTGAGCTTTTATGGTTGTTCTTGAACAGTAAGTGATAGCATCTTCCCCAAGCTCTATCGTCCATTTCATCAACCTCCCCAATATATCTGGGTTAGTCATGATTTTTACCAGCGAGCTGTTGGTGAGAACATCAATAGAATGAGATATGAAGTAGGGTCTCAGCTTTCTCGCGGTTATGACCAATGTCGGGGCTATTTTCTCTAGTTCTATATATCTCAACTCGGGGCCTCTGAGGGCATGACTTACATAATATACTGGTTTTTGGTCAGTACGTGCTTATTGAATGAGGACCAAGCTAACGACATACTCGGCGGTAGACAGATACGCCAGCAACTTTTCTCTAGGTCTTGGCTTAACCAAGATAGGTAACCCTGCTAGATGGCTTTTTAGATCTCAAAAGACCTGCTCTGTTTGAACATCCCATCCAAACCCCTGTGTTTTACGAAGTACCTGAAAGAAAGGACAGCTTTGATGTGCTGATCTTGATATGAAACGAGATAGAGACTCAATTTGACATGTCAGCTTTTGCACATGTTTGATGGTTCTAGGGGAAAACATCTCTAAGATAGCCCTTACCTTTTTCGGATTAACTTCGATCCCCTCTCATTTAGTATAAATCCCAACAACTTGCCACTCAAAATTGCATTTTTAGTGGATTCAACTTGACCCGATACATTCTGAGGGTGGAGAAAGTTTCTTCCTAGATCTGGTATGAAGTCCGACTTCTCTTTAGACTTTATCAGAATGTCATCCACATAGATCTCAACATTCCTCCAGGCTTGCTTCTAAAAAATCTTATCCATTAATCGTTGTTGAGTGGCCCCTGCATTCTTCACACCAAAAGGCATTACTATATAACAAAATGTTCCACCCGAAGTTATGAAATTGACCTTGTCTTGATCTTCTTGGGCCAGGGGTATCTAGTGGTACCCTTGAAAAGCATGAATGAAACACAACAGCTCATACCCAGACGTGTAATCAATAAGCTAGTCAATCTGAGGCAAAGGATAACAGTCTTTGGGGCAAGCTTAGTTCAGATCCCGGAAATCTACACACATCCTCCATTTTCATATAGCTTTCTGGACTAGAACCATGTTTGATAACCAAGTTGGGAATTGGACTTCCCTGATTTTGAAAGCTTTCAGCGATTCTCCCACTTGCTCTGCTATCACCCTGTCCTTATCCGCTCTGAAGTGTCTCTTCTACTGTTTTACTAGCTAGGAGTTTGGACATGTATTTAGTTTATTCTCCACTACACGGTCAAAATCTCGGTCAACTCTACGGGGGACCGAGCAAATACATCCTCTCCACCGTCTCCTACCCTGTCTTTACACTCAACCCTTCTTTCCCTCTTTTCTCCACTCTAACAGTTTCAGCATAAAATTTTCTTGAATAGGGTTGATCTCCCCGGACTTCCACTCCTCGAACTTCCTCTACTCTTCCTTTCACAGGAAACTTGATTTTTTGATGGCAAGTGGAAGCGACAAGCTTAAAATCATTCATGACTTGGCCTCCCCAATATGACATTGTAATAGGAAGGTGCACTGACCACTGTGAAGGTATCCATAACTAATTTCCGCAACTCTCCGGATCGAAGGGTCGAGGAGAGCACAATCTCCCCTTGAGAATGCACGTATGGTCTGCAAACCCGAATAGAGAAGTTTCCACAGGTTCGATTTGATAGTCTTTCAGATTCATGTGATCAAGCGCCTCCTGAAATATGACATTGATAGAACTTCCTGAGTCCACAAATACCGTCATTATATCGTAATTTGCAATTTTAGCTCGGATGACTAAGGAGTCATTATGAGGTAGGACGACTCCCTGTAAATCCTGAGGTCCAAAACTTATGGTTGACTCTTCCTCTCCACTCGGGGAATTAACATGTAAAACTTCTCAATGGTTCCATGCTTTCCGGGCTCGGTTAGAATCTCTATCAGTTGATCCTCCAGAGATTATTTTAATTACCCCCAGAGTTGGGGATTTTTCCCTAGTCTTCCCCTCTCGGGTCCTTTCCAACGCGGTGGGTTTAGATTGATTTCCCCATAAAACATTAGAACTCGGGGATCTGCTGGATGGTAATGGCCCGGGATTTATGGGAACCCACGAGAGTCTTTTTATTCTCTTCTCCGTCGGACTTGCTACAACAAAATATATCCTGAGATGATTTCTCCTTAATTGCTTACATTCACTACTGTCCTAATAGCATTCCATTACAAAACTTCAAGGATGATTTTGGCCCTGGGAGGGTGGTGGGATCTGTTTTCCTTATCTTCACAAAGATTTACAACTTGTTCTTTCGATCTTTTAAATGGAGCGTAACTAGAAAAATGCCCCAAAGGGATGTCCTTTCGGACTCATTCCTCTACTCTCCTAGGTTGGCTTGCTTTTCTCTTTCCTCACAGCCTCTCTTTTCTAACTCTGGACTTCCTCTATGTTGTTGTATTTCTCTGCCCCGAGACAGTAAATCTTCAAAATCTCTCGTAGCTTTTTCACCAAGGATCGGAAAAAGTCCCCCTCCTGAAGTACCAAGGTGAACGTCGTGTTTTAGTTTCTGGGGCACAGGAAGGTACCTCCAACTTTGCGTTATTGAACTTATGGATGTAAGCACTTAATGATTCCTCTCTGTCTATCTTGATCTCGAATAGGCTAAAGGCCATCTTTTTGTACCGTTTAATTCTACTGAAGTGATGTAAAAAGACGCTTTTGAAGTCCTCGAAAGTTTGTATACTCCGAGGGTCCAGCTTTTCAAACCACCATTGGTTGAATCCACTAACATAGTCAAGAAAGTTGTACACTTGATCTCATCGCCATAGCAATGTAGCATGACCATATTTTCAAAACGAGTCAGGTGCTCTTCTGGGTCCGAGTTCCCATCATACTCTCTGATGTTTGTTGATTTATAATGAGCTAGCAAGGGCTCATTGACTATGTGAGTGGAGAAAGGACACCCTCTTGGTTGAACTTGGGGAGTCCGAGAAGACCTGGCTTGTCCCTCAAGCTTCTTCACCTTCTCTTTTAAATCTTCTAATTCTTCAGCCACACTAATAGCCTCGAACCCTTCTTGAGAACTCTCTTCTTTTTCCTCTTCCGCTTCATCCCGGGAAGGAGATTTCTCCTGGGGTCCTACCTCACGGGGTGCTCGGCTACTACTAAAAGGTATTTTCTCTACCATAGCCTTCTAAACAGTTGTTGCTATCCATTGAGTTAATTGTTCCAGGATTGACCACAAAGTTTTGTTGGGGTGGATTTCCTTAGGGAACCTCTAAGTCTTAAAATTCCCTTTTGGAAGTGTCTTTTCAGGCTGATTTTCACGTGGAAACCATATCTTTGTCTTAGATCTGATCTCCCACAAATGGCGCCAATGATGTGACAGGGTAAAAATGGGTGCGAGATACGTGGTCAATTTCACCGGGTCGGTTTATGCTCTTTCAAGAAAAATTTTCTCCCTGGCTTTGGAAGTATTGCACACTTAAAATAACAGAGATTGTTGGTGAGGTGCCGGATGGTTTTCCGGCGTAGCTACACCAACGCTCAAGTCAATATTTTCTAAGAAAGTGGATATTTCGTTTGCAAGGAAATATATATGAATGTCTTAGTAATAAAATAACCTTAATATTTATAGGAGGAAAACTAATGATGATTTTGTTTTCATTGCCCAGCTAGTACTCATGATGAGAAGACTGCCCATGCTTATGTTTTACTGAAAATTTTAGGTCTGACAACCCATGTTTGTTTCGATTGAGTCCGGTCACCTTTTTACACGCCAAGGGATCTCTTGATGATGACCAAATCATAGTTCTTCATAGCTATAGTTTAAAACATGACACCTGTACTGTGATGGCCAGGAAAGAATCCTGGTGGCAGAACTCTGCTCGGAGGCTAGTAACCCGGGATTTTGCTCTCGGGTCCTTTCCATCGATCGCCAAAGATTCATCGAACCCTTACTGCCCGGGCTCCTCCTTCCGTCTTCCCGGGCTAAATCCCTCCTGGAGATGATCCGAGAATAGGATATTACCCGGGATATCATATAGCTTAAACTCTTAAATTGATTCGATGAAGAAGCTGAGATGGGCTGTGGATGGTGGCTCCTAGACGTGGATGTATGGACTCTGGTGATAGTGGAAGGAGTGGCAAGACTAGTCTCCGGCAATCCATTGCCGTTGGGATTGAGCTGCGGGGCTAGGCTGTCTCGCCCTAGGAGGGATGATTTCTTTAGCGCTTCATGGCTATTCCCATCATTCCTAATCTTGACTCTGGTCGTGGAATATCTTTTCAGTGTCCTATTTCTTCCTCTGCCCTCCTTTGCCAGCGATTCATGGTAATGGTACCAATCTATCCCACAATTGCCTTTCGTTTCAATTAAATAATCAAGAATTTTCCCATAAAGGCCTTTTAATGATACATGGATTTCTAGTTTCCTATTGAATTTAATAAGGAATTTATGCATTTAACACTTTATGCATCCATGCTTCCCATATTAATGGTAAAAGAGAAGATGATGAATGCCGAAGTGAGGAGAGTGGGCTTTAAGGCTCACTAGTCTAGAATTAGTGGAGCTATAATCATCTTGGGTTGAAGAAGATGAGTGATACCCTCGTAAGAGCCCGGGTCATGGATGACCCGGAATATCAAATGGATTCCCAAATCCGAGTGAGTCTCCAGATAGATTCTTTTGGAGCCGGGCAGGTGAAAGCCCATGCTCTACTCCCCGAGCAACCAGACGCCGGGGCTCTTGTATAAATCTCCCGGGAGGCATTCTACCCGAGCACCTCGATAACAGTGCCACACTCGAGTGGTTCAGAAGATAAGATCTTCTCTCGAGAAACGTGCCTGACAGAATCCTATTGATGTAACACGATGGGAAAGTAGAGTGGCTTGACAGGAAATCAACATCAAAGGCTATAAGTGGTAGGTATACCTGCAAATCGAGGTAATCCTTGATTTTCCTTCTTATAAATAGCAAGTATGTAATTCATTTGGGGGGACTTTGGGCTTCCTCTACTTCTCTAGTTCTGAAGAATGATTCAATCACCAACACATATGTTAACACACATATTTACACCAGTAGCCTTTACTTTTATCTAAGCTACACTGGTTATCATTTTCACCTACTGAATTAAGCATCGGAGTGGCCACGCTGGACATCCCTCCGACGCCCATTCTCGAGTTCATCTCCTTGTCTGCAGGTCACAGTGGAAGCTATAGCTCACAGGTTCATCTACTATGCTCATTTTCCTGAACAACATTATTGATAGCAGATCCGGTGAAGCACCCGACCCGGCTCACCCATTTCACCAGGATTGCATCATTGACGCCGTCTGTGGGAAATTGTGTTCAAGACGTAGATATGGTTTTCATTTAAAAATAAGTCAAACTCTGCTTGGAAAACATACAAGTCCGACCGGCTCGGCACGAATATCTTATATGTGGATTTCATATGGGCTCAAAGCTCAAGAGCGATCCCGGATTGACATGAAGAGCATTTGCTATGCACTCAGTAGCATACAGCTATATTAGTCACCTAATTTAGCTCAGCCAGAGAAGTTTCACTCTACCGAAAATGAATTTGAATTCAATATTTCCAGGTTAGTGATTTGGTTTTTAATAAAACTAATACAACAGGAGAAGCAAAATCTATTAAGTCCGGGAGACATGAGGCCTAGGCACATTCTTGTAAGTCCGGGAGATACGAGGCCCCGGTACACTCTTATCTTAAAGTTCGGGAGACATGAGGCCCCGGCATTATATATAAAGTCCGGGAGATACGAGGCCCCGACACATTATTCAAAGTCCAGAGACCCGTACCCTAGCCTGGGATCCGTACCCCAGTCATCTAAAAGTCCAGTGCCTGGTACCCTGGCTCGAGGCTCCGTACCTCGACCATTCATGAAGGCCAGGGCTCCAAACCCTGGTTATTTATTAAGTCCAGGGACCTGTACCCTGGCCTGGGGACCCGTACCCCAGTCATCTCAAAGTCCAGGGCTCCGTACCCTGGCTCGGGGCTCCGTACCTCGACCATTCATGAAGGCCAGGGCTCCACACCCTGGTTATTTATTAAGTCTAGGGACCCGTACCCTAGCCTGGGGACCCGTAACCCAGTCATCTCAAAGTCCAGAGCTCCGTACCCTGGCTCGGGGCTCCGTACCTCGACCATTCATGAAGGTCAGGGCTCCACACCCTGGTTATTTACTAAGTCTAGGGACCCGTACCCTGGCCTGGGGACCCGTACCCCAGTCATCTCAAAGCCCAAGGCTCCGCACCTTGGTTATTATAAGCCCAGGGTTCTCAAACCTGGCTCGGGGATCCACACCTCGACCATTCCCAAGTCCCGGGACATGCTCCCCGGCCCAAGGCTCCGCACCTTGGTTATTATAAGCCCAGGGTTCTCAAACCTGGCTCGGAGCTCCGCACCTCGACCATTCCCAAGTCCCGGGACATGCTCCCCGGCCCAAGGCTCCGCACCTTGGTTATTTATAAGCCCAGGGCACTACACCCTAGCTCGGGCTCCGCACCTCGACTACTCCTAAGTCCGGGAGATATGAGACCCCGACAATCTATTTTAAAGACCGGTAGGCACGAGGCCCCGACATTTTATCTCAAGTCCATGAGACACGAGACTCCGGCATCTTATCTCAAGTCCATGAGACACGAGACTCCGGCATTTTATCTCATTTCTAAGAGACATGAAGCCCCCGATGCTTTTATAGAACAAGATTGATATCTCTTTGGGAATCCAAGCATGACTGATCGGGATAGCGAGTATGACTCTAGCCCGACTATTTAAGGGATGTGTGATGATATCCTCGTAAGAACCCGGGTCATGGATGACCCGGAATATCAAATGGTTCCCAAATCCGAGTGAGTCTCCAGATGGATTCTTCTGGAGCCGGGCAGGTGAAAGCCCATGCTCTACTCCCCGAGCAACCAGACGCCCGGGCTCTTGTATAAATCTCCCGGGAGGCATTCTACCCAGGCACCTCGATAACAGTGCAACACATGAGTGGTTCTGAAGATAAGATCTTGTCTCGAGAAACGTGCCTGACAGAATCCTATTGATGTAACACGATGGGAAAGTAGAGTAGCTTGACAGGAAGTCAACATCAAAAGCTATAAGTGGTAGGTATACGCGCAAATCGAGGTAATCCTTGATTTTCCTTCCTATAAATAGCACGTATGTAATTCATTTGGGCGGACTTTTGGCTTCCTCTTCTTCTCTAGTTCTGAAGAATGATTCAATCGCCAACACATATGTTAACATACATATTTACACCAATAACCTTTACTTTTATCTAAGCTACACTGGTTATCATTTTCACCTGCTGACTTAAGTATCGGAGTGGCCATGCCAGACACCCCTTCGGCGCCCATTCACGAGTTCATCTCCTTGTCTGCAGGTCACAGTGGAAGTTATAGCTCACAGGTTAATCTACTATGCTCATTTTCGTGAACAACATTATTGATAGCAGATCCGGTGGAGCACCCGGCCCGGCTCACCCATTTCACCAGGATCCCATCAATGAGTATCTAGTCCATTTCCACGATCGAAGATTTGAATTTCTATATTATAACATTCTGAATTCTATCATGATTTGTTATTTTTCTTATTTCCTCAAGTTTTTTTTAATATATTTTTGACATGAGATATGCGCTCTCTTTGCCTGGATTTACAAATTATGCTTAATTATTGTTGATTTTAAACTGGGATATCCTCGGAAATGGTTTCCCACCAAGTCTCAAATCACCCATCTGACAAATTTGTTATGAGGAAACTATGAGTTTCACAGGTTCCAGTGACATTAACTTGTTCTTAAAATTAAATTATTTTTTGTCTCAATTTAACTAGATTTTCTGTGCATTTTGAACTAGGTTAAGCAATATCAAACAATGTTACATTTTATGCTTAATCAAATATAAAACCTCTCTGTCAAAGAGTCAATTTAGTTATATATTGATGCTGCCTCCACTTGTTGATACTTCCCAAGACCGAGTGGAATTACCTTATCTGCTTGACTAAAACTCAATCTTCTAAGTACCAATCTGTTTTTTGAAGAACTGGTCCCACCATCAGAGTGTTGACTCGTCCCGTTAAGCACTTGGTCTGGATTCTGAATACAAGTTAAGTTGGCTCTACTGGAAGTCGTCTGATTTTGCCGCTGAGCTAATCATTGTTCACTTTTTTTTAATTTTATTTGGAGTTTTGTTTATTTTAGTTATGTTGCGTCTATTGTAATAATTGTATTGGAAATTGAGTAACATTTTGGACATTATTTACAAAGCTACTAGGAAACTTTGTTCCATACCCTGAATTGTGCTTGGTGATTATTTTTTACCAGGTTCTAGACAGTTAAGACTATGCCATTCACTGTGAAACACACCACATAGCAAAACTATTAAATTTTATACTAATAACAAGAGTGTTCAGCAGTAATTCAATGGCTTAAACTCGTGCTTCATTCAGGGAGCATTAACCTTGTCAGTTCCATAAATACATATATCTGATTGATTCTCATTTTGACACAAAGCCATGCAGGTTAGCGGCAATTGTTGGACAGTTGTATGTACAGAAGTTTGTGACTTCTTTTCGATTGAATGGGTTCAGGCAAGAGTCATACGCTTTGTCTTTTCAGAGTATTTGGAGACACCTTTCAAACAAAACTTTGTATGTCCTAAATTTTTTCTCAGAGTGGTCGTTAACCCCACAAGACACAATGCTACTTAGCTTAGAGACATGTCCGGATGATAAAGCTCCTCGAAAAAAGCAGCTCTTCATCACAAGACAAGCTGTAATTGTGTGACCTCTGAATCAATACCTTATATATTTAAAATTAATTTGTTCTGTTAGAGTTGTGGAGAATTGATATCGACAGTATAAATTTTTTCAATAGCTAAATCTTTCTTTCCTATCATTCATTATTTTCTTTACTCCTTGTCTGAATTTCAATTACTGCCACTGGTTTATCATTGTTGATACCCCAAGATGGGCCCACTACCCCTGGCCCACCCCAAGCCCAAATGATAGACAAGCCCATCAGGGCCCAGGTATTCTCCTATAAATATCAGGTTTGAGCGTATGATATTTCATTCACTATATTGTTTTCAGCGGCATCCTTAGATGCTCCCCCTATATATCCTCAGTCACTGACTTGAGCGTTGGAGGGGCTACTCCAGGACACCCTCCTGGCCCCCTCTTAACAGTCTTTTTCGTGATTTCAGGTTCGGGACAATTTTAAAACCCTGCGTCTGTACTAGTGACACTTGCTGGGAGCGGACCCTAAATTTCACGTGAGTATCACTTGACGCCATCTGTGGGAAGCTTTGAGTTGAGACGTAGAGATGGTAGGGAGGAGAGAGAATGGAAGAGCCACCTCAGCATCATCTCGTCCTCGGAGGGGACGCGAACCATCTCATGCTGAGGCAAGACAGGAACAATCGCTTCTTCAGACGAGACATGAACAATCTCGTCAAGAGACCAGAACTGAGCAGCCCAATCACGAAACGAGGGTCGAGCAAACCCATCCCAATGAAAATGTGGGGAACTTGACCCTGGAACAGCTGGGCCAATTTATCACCCGAACTGTGGATGAGGCCATGAAAATGAATCAAGAATCTATCTTTGTAGAGGAACAGGCCGCACGGCAGGAGCGTGAGTGTAAGGCCTGAGATTTTTATCCTGTTAATCTGAAATGATTTGGTGATAATTAATGTGATTATAGACGGAATGGAGTTGACCAGAAAAAAATGAAGAAAACACGAAATATGTACGAGGAAAGAACACCTCGCGCATATGCGCGACAAGTAGCCACGCATCTGCGCGACAGTAGCAGAAGACCTCGCGCATATGCGCGAGACGTGTGCGCACATATGCGCGAGCTGTGCGGAAGCTTAATGCCATGTCCAGAGAACCTCGCGCATATGCGCGGAGGTGAGGCGTGCATATGCGCGAGCTGCTGTGAAGGATACGCGCCGAGACATAAGGTCTCGTGCATATGTGCCGAGTAGTGTCGTGCATATGCGCGAGACGTGTTGCTTCAAGGAATAAACCATGTTTCCTAGGCATGCATGATATATTTTATATATATATATATATATATATATATATATATATATATATATATATATATATATATATATATATATAGATATATATCCATTGTCATTGTGCCTCAACAATTCAGGAAGGAGAAACCGAAAAGGGTTCCAGGGAAATCTTCAATTGTGATACTAGGATTTGAATTGAAGAAAATCCATCCGTCTGATTTTGAATCCGACTTCGATATCTTGTTTCTAACGACGAAGGCTTCAACTGGACGTAAATTTTATTATGTTTTGATATGATTTAAAATTATGATACTGTCAGAACCAGATATGATTAATATATACGGTTCTTGACATACTACACATCGTATAATTGAAACCAGATCGAAGAACAGACTGTGTATGTAATTGTTATGATTTTCAGAACTGATATGATCGAGATTGTTTAGATTTGAGATTATGATCTACTATTGTTGAGATTACGAGTTGTACTGACATTCATTATAAGCCGTGTTACTATATCGGTGATGTTGAGATTGACGGGGATTATTGAGATTGTATTGTTATGCCATCGAAACATCAGTAGATTGATATTAATCTGATTCGCTATTGATTGAGATTGTATAGTTGTATAATTGACGTCGATCAGATTATGCCTTGATTGAGTAGTGATCAGAAAATGTCTTGAATTGAGTTGTATATTGATATTGTGCCTATTCGATGTTGTCATTTCAGATTTGATATAGACAGAGTTGAATTCAAGACTTCGACTTCGTCAGACCGAGAAGAGAAAGGTATAAATTAATATTGATTCGGGATTGCACAACTCGAGTTTGATTTAACTTGAGTCTCCCAAAATCACATACTTGATTTTCATTGCCTCGATATATGGCATTGTTTAAGATTGATATGCTCATTTTATTGATTTATAGTTAAGCATTTGTTATGTGAGAAGTCTTTGGCAAGATATGCCTAGCCTTTGGCAGGATTTGCCCAGTTTTGGCAGGATATGCCAGTCATTGGGAGGATATGTCAAGACACCGGACAGTTTGGTCATATCGATGTGTGCATAGGAGTAGAGCAACTTCTATAGCGAGATCCGATATAGACAGGACCAAAGTCCGTAAATAAGAACGTACCGTCACCACGATCGGAAGAGTAGGTGGGAGATTGTTGCGTTCTTATTCAGATCGGGATCCCTAGATTAGGAATGAGTCGAGTCCGAGTCTCAGAGTCACAGAGTGTGATTTACCGGGTGATATCGATTCATGTTTTCTGATTCTGATACATGTTCAGAGTATGATTTACAGTTTGATATTGATTCATGTTTCTGATTGTGATACATGTTATGAATATCTGTTTCATGCTGTTATTTCTGTTTATACATATGAAATGCATGTATACTTGGTTTATACTGGGAATATAATTCTCACCGGAGTTATCCGGCTGTTGTAGTGTTTGTATGGGTGCATGACAACAAGTGGGACAGGACCAGGGTCATGAAGAAGATGAGAGATTCAAGATTAGCGTAGAGATCCGGGCTCAGAATTAGATTAGAGTTCAGCACTGATATATGTAGTTGAACCTAGTTTCTTTTTATTGTATCCAGTACAGTACTTGTACGTTTGACATGTATATCAGATTGATTTACATTACGTTTCCGCATTTGTATTTTAAAAAAAAAATTAGACCTTGTTTATTATAATTGATTATATTATTCCCAAAGAATGATTAAGAAGATGATTAGCGTCCGGGTCCCCAAAGAAGGTGGTATCAGAGCGATAGATCCCCTAGATTGAGATAGAAGCTAGTGAGTGGGGTAGAATGAGTTTTATTTCCTTGCTTTTGATTGCTAGCATGATTTACTGCTTTGTTTAATACATGTCTACCTGAATGATTTGATTGGTAATATGTATTATTGATAATGAATCAGAACCGATTCTTGATTAGCAGTAAGATGATCAGAGGAGGACTGAAACAGGTTTGCTGTATCAGGTTACTAATCTTTTGATAATCAGATTTATCTCCTCGAGAATTCCAGAACGAGGTAGTACTTTGATTTATCAGGTGGATGTGTCAGAAACTCTGATGGAAACACAGCTACAGAGGTTACAGTCATGTACACTGCCGATTCTGAAGGTACTGAGACGACTGTTGATTGTGAAAGTTGGCTAGATGATATTGAGATATTGTTTGATTCACTGGATTACACAGATGAACTAAGAGTGAAACTGATTGGACAGCAGTTACAGGAAGTCGCAAAGAGTCGGTGGATCGCAACCAAGGAAGCCTTGGAACAGCATGGTACGGTGATTATGTGGTAGATCTTCAAAGTTGAATTCTATCAAAGGTTTTTCCTAGTTTCGTACCGAGAAGACAAGAGGGCAGAATTTGAAAATCTGAGACATGATCAGCTAAACATTGAAGAATATGTTGCTAAATCCTCTAAATTGCTACGTTTTGCTCCTCACGTAGCTGGGAATGATTAAGCTGTAGCTGATCAGTTTTTAAATAGATTGAATCCTGAGATAGGTACATTGATGAATGTGAACAGACCACATACTTTTGCTGATGTATTGAACAGAGCTAAGGAAGCTGAAGCAAGTATGATCCAACAACGATGAAAGTCGTATGTTGATCAACCACAGAAACAACAATCCCCTTTCAGATTTGATAGTGGTAGTGCTAGTGGTGGAAAGAAAGATCATTTGAATGCTCGAAAGAAACAGTTCAAGAAGTTAGGTAGCGGTTCATCTAGCTTCAGTGGTTCTAGCCAGAGTTATACTGGGCTCTATTTTTAGAACCTTTGGAGGAAGACATCCCACAGAACAATTTCGATGTGTGTTTGGTAGTTGTTACGTCTGTCGACAACCAGGACATTTTGCTAGAGTATGTCCACAGAGAGGTTCTCGAAGATTTCAGGGAGCAGAATCATCTGGATCAGTGACTCAGACCAATAGACCATCATTTGTTGTTCACTCGTTCCAACCACCCTCTACTCAGTCACGACCAGGCCCATGAGGAAACCAGAATGGTTACAGTGACCGAGGAACAGACCCAGGATGCATTGATGATATAGTGGCAGGTGACTGTTATTTTATGATTATTCTGTGTATGTATTGAGGGATACTCGTATATCCTACACATGATTTCTGAATGAATTGCATTGATATATGCTTTATCTGTAGAGTCTATATCTACTGTAGTATTTATCGCTATAACTTTTGGGGGAGAGTTTTGATATCAGTGAATTCTGTGGAACGTCGTATACTGCAGTAAGATGAGAATGAGATTGAGTTAGCTTGTGTGTACTTGAGTTGTCTGATTTTGACTGCATGATTAATAGTGATATGCTGACCAAGTACAGAGTTACCGGAGACTGTTCCAGAAGATGGTAAGATTCGGACCTGAAATGGCCGACATTATATGGTAAGGATTCTAGATCTAGAATACCTTTGATATATCGGATGTTCATGACTCGATGATTATCGAAAGGAACAGAAGGATTCCTTATGCATTCAGTTGATTTACTAAAATCAAGTTTATCATTTGCTGATTTGCCAGTGGCTTGAGAGTTGCTAAGGTCTTCCCAGATAAGATTCCGGGTTTGCTTTCAGTCAGAGAGATTGATTTTACCCTTGACTCGATACCAGGCTACTGTTCTTATTCTAGAACTCCGTACAAAATGATACTGATTGAATTGAAAGACTTGAAAGACCAGTTAGAAGATTTCTAGCCGAGAGTGACAGTTGATTGAGTGTTTCTCTTTGGAATGCTCCAGTATATTTGTGGTTTGATAAACCCTATGTTTAGAAGTATTTTGATGATTTTATGTTCGTTTTATCTATGATACTCTGATATATTCGAAGCATATGACTGACTGAATCGAGTATTAGAAAATTGTATTGAATATTCTGAGAACTAAGATGTTGGATACAGAAATTGTTAAGATGTGAATTTTGACTGAGACAGATTGTATTCGGGGTATGTCATATTCGAATATAGTATATCGGTTGATCTTAGCACAGTTGAAATCGTGATCAATTGGTTGAGACCGATAGCATTGTCAGAAATTGCAGTTTTCTGAGTTTAGTAGATCAATATCGATGATTTGTGTTTCGAATCTGATTGAATATTGCAGCTATTCTGAAATTTTTTCATAAAACAGATTGTAAACCATTGAGATTATATGTTGTTTAGGCCGAATCAGAGCTGATTTTGAGAATTAAAAGTGGCTAACAAAATTGATCAGAATGGGCAGAACTCGATATCGATAGTCAGAGCAGGGTGTCGATTAGAATATCAGGTATGTGATACTGTATTGTATATGAATAACCGATTTGTTATGCCAGATGTTTCGAATTGAAACAACAGATATTGTCAGAAGTGTACAATAATCGATTCAGTATTCGTTCTGAGGACAGAAAAAATGTATAATAATTTGAAAAGACAGATTTTAGAGAAACCGATGAGATCAGATTTTACAGAGTTTTTACTGATATGTCTGAATTGCTGACAGATGAAGACAGAAAGAAAGAAACCAAGAGGTTTATTATATAGCTTGTCCATTCCTGAATGGAAATGGGATCACATTTCCAGGGATTTAGTGACGAAGCTACTACGTTCCTCCCGAGTAGCGATGTGATTTGGGCTGTTATAGACAGAGTGACCAAATCAGCACGTGTTAATTCAAACATGAAGGCGTACAGACATGACTAGATTACTGAGACTTCTGCCAAAGAAGTTATCAGATTGCATGAAGTGGAGAAAGTTGATTATATCAGATCGTGATTTCAGTTGACTTTGCACGTTTGGCAGAGTGTACAACAAGAGTTGGGTACGAAGTTACATCTGAGTACCACATATCGTCCACAGACCGACGAAAAGTTAGAGCGGACTATCCAGATACTGGAGAATATCCGTGGAGCTGTAGTGCTTGATTTTAGCACTAGTTGACAAGATTCATTGTCACTTTATGAATTATCGTAAAACAATAGCTATCAGATGAGTATTGAGATAGCTTCATTCGAGGCATTGTACAGTGAGAACTGCAAATTCCCTTCGTATGGGGATAATATCTCTGTGGTACCTGATATTGGACCTCATAGGATGAGAGATATGACAAAGAAAGTGAAGCTGATTCAGAAGAAAATGAAGACAGCTCAAAATAAACAGACTAAATATGCCCACATCAGACGATAACACGTTGGTATTTGAGGCAGAAGATTGAATATTGAATTGACTGGGATTAAACAGATTTTGTAGCAGATGATGGTGTTGATTTGTTATGAGCTGTTGATTGGTATATACGGATATTGTATAGCCGGTATTTTGAGATTGATTCTATCAGAGTTACTTCGAGTTGTATTATGATATTATACTTCTTGAATTATTATTCCAGATTGGAATCGGAAATCCGTGAAAGAAAGATAATTCAGAACGAAGACTATTTCACTTGTAAAAGTTCAGTAGAACCGTCATGGTATCGAAGAAACTACTTGGAGGCAGAATCTGATATAAGACCGAGATTACAGAATTGTTTCATTGCGGTGAGTATTATGATTAACTTCGGTTATACATTTCTTCGTAGTATGATATGATTACCTGTGATATGATCTGATTGCCTGTGATTTCGGGGACGAAATCAGATCTTAGGGGGGGACAAATGTAAGGCCCGATATTTTTATCCTGTTAATCTGAAATGATTTGGTGATAATTAATGTGATTATAGACGAAAAAGAGTAAAGCAGAAAAGACGGAAGAAAACACGAAATATGTGCGAGGACAGAACACCTCGCGCATATGCGCGACAAGGAGCCACGCATATGCGCGACAGTGGCAGAAGACCTCGCGCATATGCGCGAGACGTGTGCGTGCATATGCACGAGCTGTGCAGAAGCTTAGCTTAATTCCATGTCCAGAGAACCTCGCGCATATGCGCCGAGTAGTCTCGCGCATATGCGCGAGATGTGTTGCTTCATGGAATGAACCACGTTTCCTAGGCATTCATGATATAATCAAATATGATTAATATATGCAGTTCTTGACATAGTAGACATCGTATAATCGAAACCAAATAAAAAAATAGACTGTGTGTGTAACTTTTATGATTTTCAGAATTGGTATGATTGAGATTGTACAGATTTGAGATTATGATCTGCTATTGTTGAGATTACGAGTTGTACTGATATTGATTATAAGCCGTATCTGTGATGTTGAGATTGATGGGGATTATTGAGATTGTATTGTTATGCCGTCGAAACATCAGTAGATTGATATTAATCAGATTCGCTATTGATTGAGATTGTATAGTTGTATAATTGACGTAGATCAGATTATGCCTTGATTGAGTAGTGATCAGAACAGGTCTTGAATTGAGTTGTATATTGATATTGTACCTATTCGATATTGTCATTTCAGATTTGATATAGACAGAGTTGAATTCGAGACTTCGACTTCGTCAGACCGAGAAGAGAAAGGTATAAATTAATGTTGATTCGGGATTGCACAACTCGAATTTGATTTAACTTGAGTCTCCCAAAATCACATACTTGATTTTCATTGCCTCGATATATGGCAGTGTTAAGATTTATATGCTCATTTTATTGATTTATAGTTAAGCATTTGTTATTTGAGAAGTATTTGGCAGGATATGCCCAGTCTTTGGCAAGATATGCCCAGTTTTGACAGGATATGCCAGTCTTTGGCAGGATAAGTCAAGACACCAGACGTTTGGTCATATCGATGTGTGCATACGAGTAGAGCAACTTCTATAGCGAGATTTGATATAGACAGGACCAAAGTCCGTAAATAAGAATGTATTGCCACCACAATCGAGAGAGTAGGTGGGAGATTGTTGCGTTCTTATTCAAATCGGGATCCCTAGATTAGGAATGAGTCCAGTCCGAGTCTCAGAGTCACAGAGTGTGATTTACCGTGTGATATCGATACATGTTTTCTGATTCTGATACATGTTCAGAGTATGATTTACAGTTTGATATTGATTCATGTTTCTGATTGTGATACATGTTATGAATATCTGTTTCATGCTGTTATATCTGTTTATGCATATGAAATGAATGTATACTTGGTTTATACTGGGAATATAATTCTTACCGGAGTTATCCGGCTGTTGTCGCTGTTTGTATGTGTGCAGGACAATAGATGGAACAGGACCAGGGTCATGCCGAAGTTGAGAGATTCAAGATTAGCGTGGAGATCCGGGCTCAGAAGTAGATTAGAGTTCAGCACTGATATATGTAATTGAACCTAGTTTGGTTTTATTGTATCCAGTACAGTACTTGTACGTTTGACATGTATATCAGATTGATTTACATTACGTTTCTGCATTTGTATTTTTTTAAAAAAAATTAGACCATGTTTATTATAATTCATTATATTATTCCCAACGAATGATTAAGAGGATGATTAGCGTCCGGGTCCCTACAGTGAGGAAAATGTTGAAGTCCACCAGAGCAGGGTTGAAGAGACCCAACGCCCTCAAAGTGGAGAGATTAGTGAGATGGGGGACATGTGGAAGGAGATACGGAGATTGAGAGAGCAGGTATGAAGCAGGGCGCCAGTACCCAGGAGAAGAAGCCCTTTTTCATTATCCATCTTGGAAGAAGGGCTTCCCCCAAATTTCCGACAATAGAACGTTGGAGAATATGAAGGACATACGGACCACGAAGAGCACTTGGGGTGATTCGAGAATGCGGCTCTGTTGCACCAATATTCGGATGGAGTTAGGTGCAGGGTGTTTCTGGGCATGTTGGTGAGATCAGCCCAACAATGGTTTAATACCCTGCAGCCCAACTCTATACAGTCTTTCGAAGATTTTTTTGCAGTTTTTTGCACCGATTCGCCAGCAGCAAGAGGCACCAGAAAAACTACTTGAGTTTGTTTGTAATGAAACAGCAAGAGGCTGAAACTTTACGGGAGTTTGTCCAGCGCTTCAACAGCGCAACATTGTAAATACCAGCGGCTACCCCCGACATCATGATAAGTGCCTTTACCCAAGGGCTAAGGGGGGAGAATTCTTCAAATCGCTGGTCAAGAAGCCTCCATCAAGCTACGATGACTTGTTAGCTCTGGCGGAAAAATATGTAAACTTGGAAGATTCCCAACTGTATAGAAGGATGGAAAACCAACTCGGAGGGAGTAGAGTGGAGGGAGCTGAGAGGGGCGGTAAGAAGAGAGGTGCAGGAGAGAGGAAGGAGGACAGAACCAGAAGTAGAGGACAATTCTCATCACATGTTCTTCTGAATAGGAGTCGGGATAAGGTGATGGAGGTGAGGGAGTTAGGGGAGAGGGATGAGAAGTCACAGAGGGTTGAGAGCAGTGCTCGACCTCCGCCGCGGGGTTGACAAGAAGGATCCTCGTCCAGGAATGAACTGAGATCTCGCCCATCTTCTAGGCGGGGTCTTGGCCCTCAGTGGATACATCAGAGGATCGAGGAGTCGAGGAGAGAAGGTCGAGGCCAGGATGTCCCTCGGGAGCCCGCTGAACCGAGGAGGGGAACGAATGCGGATAACCACCCTACGAGAGGAATGATTCATATGATCTCGGGGGGTGCTACTGATGGGGATTCCGGGCGAGCGCGAAAGGCGCATGGCAGGAGGTTGGAGAATTTTGAAACATCTAATGGTGCGGACTTACCCTAGGATCCTGTCATCAGTTTTGGACCAGATGACCTTCGAGGCATTTTGGCTCCTCATAACGATGCCTTGGTGGTAACGTCCACTGTTGCCAATTATGATGTGGCACGAATCTTTATTGATAATGGAAGCTCTGTTAATATCATGTTCAAGAGCACTCTGGATCAGATGAAGGTGGAGGGATTTTATTTCGAGCCAATCTCTACTCCTCTATATGGATTTGCAGGACATGCCATCCCGCCGCTCGGTCAGATTGTCCTTCCTCTATCTTTGGGACATGAGCCTCGGCGGGTAACAAAGATAACAACATTTACTGTGGTGGTCACCACATCTGCTTACAATGGAATTCTGTGGCGACCAGCCCTAAAGGATTTCAGATCTGTAGCGTCCACGTATCATCAGAAGTTGAAGTTTCCTGTAGGGAAGGAGGTTGGAGTCTTGTGTGGGGACCAGAGGGTCGCGCGCCGGTGTTATGAGGGGATAGTGAAAGAAGAAGGGAAGAGGGCGCGTGTGGAGGTCAATATGAATAAAAGGGGGCGAAGCGGGTTGCCTGTAGTAGTGAGGGAGATTCATGAAGTGGTAATGAGAAGCTGGAGATCGTGACATTAAGGCCCGACAAGAAGAAGTTAAGAATAGCCCCTGACCTTGACCCAGAGGTCAGAGATGAACTCATTACTTTCTTACAGGCCAATCTCAGCGTGTTCGCTTGGTCAGCTCAAGAACTCACTGGGGCAGCCCCGGATGTGGCGGAGCATCGGTTGAACATTTTGCCGAATGCCCGCCCAGTGAAACAGAAAAAAAGACACTTCGGGCCCGATAAAGATATAGTTATAAAGAAGGAGGTGGGAGAGTTGCTCAATGCTGGGCACATTCGAGAGGTACAGTTTCCTACTTGGCTCTCGAATGTCGTTCTTGTTCCGAAGAGTTCAGGGAAATGGAGGATATGTGTGGATTTCAGAGATCTCAACAAGGCCTGTCCTAAAGATTGTTATCCTTTGCCACGGATAGATCAGTTGGTGGACTCCACAGTCGGACATCAGTATTGTTCATGTTGGATGCTTATCAGGGGTACCATCAAATCCCCTTGGCTGTGGAGGTCCAAGATAAAGTGAGTTTCATCACTTATGAAGGAACTTTCTGTTACGTGGTCATGCCCTTCGGACTCAAAAATGCCGGAGCCACGTATCAGCGATTGATGGATAGAGTCTTTTCTAAGCAGGTGGGGAGGAATGTCGAAGTGTATGTGGATGACATCATGGTGAAGTCTAAAGATTCAGCGCAGCTCATACCTGACTTAGTGGAGACCTTTTCCACCCTCAGGTCCTATGGGCTGAAGTTGAACCCTCAGAAGTGTGTATTTGGGGTGAAGAGTGGGAAGTTTCTGGGTTATATGGTGACAGAGAGGGAGATTGAAGCTAACCCCGAGAAAGTTCAAGTTATCCAAGATATGGTCTCTCCGCAGGGGCTCAAAGATGTTCAGCAGTTGACAGGGAGGATTGCTGCCTTGGCACGTTTTATCTCGAGATCCGCCCACAGAAGCTTACCGTTCTTCCGGACTTTGAGAAAGGCGAAAAAATTTGAATGGGATACAGCCTGCGAGAAAGCGTTTGAAGAGTTGAAAAAATACCTTTCTGAGCTGCCTGTCCTGGCCAAACCGGCTGCAGGTGAGCCTTTGTGGGTATATTTATTTGCCACCGAGGAAGCTGTGAGTTCGGTCCTTGTCAAGTTGGAGGGGTCGACTCAACAGCCGGTCTATTATGTTTCGCATGCACTCAAGGGGGCAAAGATCAGATACTCAGGGTTGGAAAAATTAGCTTTGGCTTTAGTGATGACAGCGAGACACTTGAGACCCTATTTCCTATATCATCCAATTGTGGTGCTTACTAACAGTCCGTTGGGCAGAATCCTCACTCATTCTGTTATGTCCGGCCGCCTGGTTAAGTTGAATATAGAGTTGGGAGAATGTGACATCCAATATGAGCCGAGAACAGCTATTAAAGCACAAGCCTTAGCCGATTTTCTGGGTGAGACTGTGCATCAGGAGAATGAAGACCCTTGGAAGGTGTATGTGGATGGTTCCTTGTTGAAGAATGGAAGTGGGGTGGGAGTAGTATTGATTTCATCAGCTGGGGAGGAAGTGAAGTTGGCTGTAAGGTTGGACTTTCGAGCATCCAATAATGAGGCAGAATATGAGGCTGTGTTGGCAGGACTTCGAACAGCCATAAATGTGGGAGCTACCCGGATACTTATTTTTTCTGACTCACATTTGGTAGCACAACAGATGAAGGGGATGTATGATGTGAAAGATGAGAAACTTATTGAGTATGCTCGAGAAGTGAACAGAATCAGAGAGAAATTCACAGAGATTACTTTTGAACAGATTTCCAGGAAAGAAAATGAAAAGGCAGACACTCTAGCCAAAATGGATGGAACGATGGGAAGTTGGAAGACTAGAGATGTGGTATTTCAGGTTGAGCTCACACCTCACACGAGTCCACCCGCAGTCGAACAGGAGGAGGATTGGAGGACTAGCATAATTGATTATTTGAAAGAGGGAAAAGCTTCTTGATAATCCTCGCGAAGTTCGTAAGTTGAAGGCAATGTGTTCGAGTTATGTGATGATCGGAGAAGTGTTGTATAGAACGTCTTTTGCAGGGCCGCTTCTTCGGTGCTTGAGTTACCAAGAGGCTGATTATGTACTACGAGAAGTTCACGAGGGATGCTTGTGGAAATCATTTAGGGGCTTATACGTTGGTGAGAAAAGTGCTGCTCGTCGATTATTCTTGGCCCTCCGTGCTGCATGATGCTCAAGAGTTAGAGATGTCTTGCGATAGTTGTCAACGCCATGCCCGGTTGCATCACCGACCTGGCCGCGGCGATGAAGACTATCACAGCCGCCTGTCTTTTTGACCAGTGGGGAATAGATATTGTGGGGCCTTTTCCTATAGCTCCTGCTCAGAAGAAGTTCTTATTGGTAGCAGTTGACTATTTTTCAAAATGGGTAGAAGCAGAGCCTCTGGACAGAATCACTTAGAATGACGTCCTGAAATTTTTGTGGAAGAGTATAGTATGCAGATACGGGGGTACCTAGGAGATTGATATCCGATAATGGGAGATAGTTCCAAGGGGCCAAGATCCAAGCTTGGTGTAAAGAGATGAAGATCCAATCAAGTCTTTACCTCTGTAGCTTACCCGCAGAGTAATGGTCAGGTGGAGGTAACTAATCGGACGTTGGTGCAGGGTCCGACTAGGCAACGCTGAGGGCAATTGGGTGGATGAGCTACCAAGTGTCTTATGGGCATACCGAACCACTCCGAGAGAAGGAACCAAAGAAACTCCT
Organism: Primulina eburnea; assembly: GCF_022965805.1. Taxonomy (NCBI): domain Eukaryota; kingdom Viridiplantae; phylum Streptophyta; class Magnoliopsida; order Lamiales; family Gesneriaceae; genus Primulina; species Primulina eburnea. The sequence goes on along the minus strand of NC_133103.1, from coordinate 28,565,882 downwards.
TTCAGTTTGGTCTACAGGTAATGAAGCAGTGCTTCCGGCTGAGATCAGGTTGGAATCGGCGAGGGTAGTGTTTTATGACGAGGACAATGACGCGAGACGTGCTACTGACCTTGATCTTTTGAAAGAAAAGAGAGAGGCTGCCAGCATTCAACTGGAAGCTTATAAGAACCGCAATGCACAGTCTTATAATCAAAGAGTCATTCAAAGAAACTTCCAGATGGGTGACTTGTTCCTGAGGAAGGTGCAAGAAGAGCAGAGAGGAAAGTTGGACCCAAAGTGGGAAGGCCCCTTCAAAGTTATCGAGAAGCTGAGCTCTGGAGCCTACTACTTGGAGAACGCGCAAGGCCAGGTGCTGAAGAGGCCCTGGAACGCTTATCACCTTAGGAAGTATTATGCTTGATTCTATCGTTGATGTATTTTGTTTTCTAAATTTTCCTATGTAATCCGTTGGAATTCAATAAAATCAAGTTCTTCGTTTCAGTTAATGAATGTGAATGTTGTTATATTATGAGGGTGATAAAAATTTATTTTCCTACAAAGGCATCGCCTAGTAGAGGAGCAGCGTGTAGAAGAAAAATTTTATTTTCCTCCTAAGGCATCATCTAGTAGAGGAACAGTTTGTAGAAGAAAAATTTTATTTTCAGTTAGAAGAAAAATTTTATTTTCCTACTAATAGAGGAGCAGTGTGTAGAAGAAAAATTTTATTTTTCTACTAAAGCATCGCCTAGCAGAGGAGCAGCGTGTAGAAGAAAATTTTTATTTTCCTGCTAAGGTATCACCCTAGCAAAAGAGTTAGAGGGGGGGATGTTGAATTTTTATTTTCCTGCTAAGGTATTGCCTAGCAGAGGAGTTAGAGGGTAGGGGTGTTGAATTTTTATTTTCCTGCTAAGGTATCGCCTAGTAGAGGAGTTAGAGGGTGTGGAGGTTGAATTTTTCTTTTCCTGCTAAGGTATCACCTAGCAGAGGAGTTAGACGGGGGGGATGTTGAATTTTTATTTTCCTGCTAAGGTATCACCAAGCCGAGGAGTTATAGGGTGGGGGTGTTGAATTTTTATTTTCCTGCTAAGGTATCACCTAGCAGAGAAGTTATAGGGTGGGGGTTTTGAATTTTTATTTTTCCTGCTAAGTTATTACTCAGCAGAGGAATTAGAGGGTGAGTAAGTTGAATTTTTATTTTCCTGCTAAGGTATCTCCTAGTAGAGGAGTTAGAGGGTGGGGGTGTTGAATTTTATTTTCCTGCTAAGGTATCACCTAGTAGAGGAGTTAGAGGGTGAGGAGGTTGAATTTTATTTTCCTGCTAAGGTATCACCTAGCAGAGGAGTTATAGGGTGGGGGGCGTTGAATTTTTATTTTCTTGCTAAGGTATAACCTAGCAGATGAGTTAGAGGGTGGGGAGGTTGAATTTTTATTTTCTTGCTAAGGTATCACCTAGCAGAGGAGTTAGAGGGTGGGGATGTTGAATTTTTATTTTCGTGCTAAGGATATCACCTAGCAGAGGAGTTAGAGGGTGGGGTGTTGAATTTTTATTTTCCTTGCTAAGGTATCACTTAGCATAGGAGTTAGATGGTGGCGACGTTGAATTTTTATATTCCTGTTAGAACACCGCCTAGTAGAAGGAAAGGAGAGTTGGATATTTTATTAGCCCTTGTGATTTAATAACATCAAAGATAAACTCGTGAGAAGTAGTAAATTCAAATGCAAAGTACTCAAGGTTGCATAAAACGAGTTTCATAAATGCCTAAAGTGCGCAAAAGGAAATAACCAAGTATAAATATCGCAAAAGTCGCATAATCCTACGGAAAATAAAGCAGTGCAGAAAATAACATATGTAAAGGAGCTCGATCTAAGAATCGGGGGGGGGGGGGGGGGGGGAGACTCGATATGAAGCCCTCAAGGTCGATAAAGTCAGTAGGGGCGCCTGGCGGAGGATAACCCTGAGCCTTGACGAGGCCAACTGCACCCTCGAAACCCACCCCCAGGTAGTGAAAAGCTTTCGGGCCACAGATCTCGACAAATTCTTCGGATTTGAGAAATTCCTCTTTGAAGGAGGAGGCTTCGGCAGCATGTCGTGCCTTGGCGTCTTTAAGCTCAGCTTGGGAATTCTTTAATTCTTCCTTCAGCTTCTGGATCTCTTTAGCTTGGTCCTCTGTCAGCCGCTGAGACTCCTGCTTCTGTTTCGAGAGCTCGTCGCATTGGATTTGGGACTCCAAAAATCGAGCTTGAGACTCCGAAAGCTCCTTAGCATGCGACACTTTCATCTCGTCAATAGTTGCCAGAAGCTGTTCGCGGAGAGCCTGGCCCTCGCGTAATTCTTGACAGGCGTCAGATCGAGCGACGTTAGCACGCTCAGCCAACTCCCCGACGTACATCATGCCCTGCATAAGTAGACAAGGGTGAAAAGACGACCAGAAGATCAAACGTATGTTGGACATCAATCTAAAGACTAGAAGGAGAAATATACCTCAGTGACACTGCTGCATGTCCGGCGAAGGAGTGCAGACCACCCCAGTGAACCCATGAACGATGCATCTGCAGTCGCAAGGAAGCTGATACATCACCTTCTGAGCCAATGGAGTAGGACCCTGCCCCCACGATGGCCGTATCCGAGGTGTATAGAGGATGCACCCCCGACTCAGGAGGAGGCTCCTCCTCTGACTCAGAGCCTTATGGGGAAGAGACCGATATGACTGAGATCTCAGAAATCTTGCGCTTACCATGGTGTGGGACTGACGGGCTAGGATCAGTGGATGTCCTTTTGCTTACCGGACGTAGGAGGGGACTTGGCGCGAGGAGGTGGAGAGGAGGCTCGCTTTGGGGCGGAGGAGGAGGGGGCTGCCTTCTTCTTCTTCACAGCAGTAGGGGAGCTAGCAGGCCTCTTCGCAGTAGTAGAGCAGGAATTTGTTTTTTTTTCCTCAGCAACAGAACAGACTACATTTGTGCCCGTTGTGACTGCCGGAATAACTGACTTCTGGGGTGCTGATGAGGAACCCTCGGCCTTCTTCTTGGAAAGTTCACGGAGAAATAGAGTGTTAATGACTCTAGTACCTGCAAGCAGAAACAGTGAACCAGATAAGAATGTTATCGAGTAGCATAATAAAAAAAAAAGGGGACGTGAAACATGAAAAGTGAGATTATCTACCAGCGTTCTCCTTCAGCTTAATGTTCACGGGACATAACCCGACGTGACACAGAAGATCTTCAGATAGAAGTTTGGGAATGTTAAAGCATCGGTCTCTTAGTACACTCATTATTCGCAGGTACTCCTCATCTTTCTTGTAACTCTTGGAAAGGTCGGGTTTGGTGAAGGTAGGATACCAATCCGTGAAGCAAGTTAATTCTTTAGGAGGCTGGATAAAGAGATAATATTTTTTCCAGTCCTTCACGTGACTGGAGCCCCGTCAAAAAGTTTGTGGCTAGACCGGGAGGTTACATAAAAGGGTCCATCTTTTGATCTCGGTAGAACTAAGAAGTAGGAGAAGGTGGTGCAATTCAAAGGGAGGTCTAAGGCCCTGAGTAACACAGCAAAACAACTTATTAAACGGAAAGCATTGGGAGTGAGTAAACCTAAATGCACCTGTTAGTACTTGCTTAATTCTTGGAAAAAATCGCACAAAGGGAAATGGAGAGCTGCATCAAAATGATGCTGAAAGAAGGTATAATATCCCTTAGGGGTTAGATAGGGCCGGTCCTCTGGGCTTGGAATTATGATCTAGTGAGAGGAAGGAATGTGCCACAGAGTCCTAAGTTTTGACTCGCTACCAGGAGGGATGTGGGATGACAAGTGACCGTACCATAGGTTATCTGCTTCAGATATGTTCATTTGTTGGATGACGTGACGGACTTCCTTACCAGGACGATTGTGAGTGGTGACTTCCTTCTCATGGGAATCGAGGGTAAAATCAGGATCAACTAGGGAAGTCCTACCCTGGCTAGACTCGCTGGACCTATTAGACTTGCTAGACTCGCTAAACCTCTCGGAGTCCCTCGAAGAACCTGACTCGGAATCGGAAGAATACATAGGTGCTAAGGATAATTAAACAGGTAAAGGATAGAACTGACCCTGGGTAAGGCGCGGAAAAATACTCGAAAGATAGGACCGCAAGAACAAACAAGTGCTGAGCCCGGGGTGAGCAGGCGCGCTTGGGAGAGGGTGGAGCGGCGTGAGGCGAGCGGGGAGCGCCAGGCGAGCGCTTGGCTGGGGGAAAGTGGCGCTCGGCGAGGAAAAGCGCTTGGCTGGGCGAGCGTGGGTGCTCGGTGGGGCGAGCTCGGGGCAGGTGTGTGCGCGCAACTGGGCAAGCGTGAGGCAGGGGCGGCAGAGGCGCTCGGGCGGCAGAGCGAGCGTGGAGGGGACGCCGGGAAAGCGTGGTGGCTGGGATGCTCGAGCGCTCGGGCGAGCGTGGCACGGCGGGGCGAGCTCGTGGAAGGGGCGAGCGTGGCACGACGGGGCGAGCTCGTGGCAGAGGCGAGCGTGCGGCTTGGCGAGCTCAGTAGCAGGGGCGAGCTGGGCACTGGAGGGGCGAGCTCGTGGCAGAGGCCAGTGTGCGGCTTGGCGAGTGTGGCACGACGGGGCGAACTTGTGGCAGGGGCAGAGCGTGCGGCTTGGCAAGCTCGTGGCAGGGGCGAGCGTGCGGCCGAGCGAGCTCGTGGCAGGGTGTGTGCGCAGAAGGGAGAGGCGCTCGGGCAAGCGTGACAGGAGCGAGCGAGACGCTCGGGCAGCAGGGCGAGTGTGAAGCGCGAGGGGGCGAGCACTTCGGCAGGGCACTCGGGCGAGAAGGTGCGCGCAAGAGCAGATGCACGCCAGGTGAGCGCCTCGGCAGGGCGAGCGTGTAGCTGGCTTGGGCGGGGCGCTCAAGCGCTGGGCGAGGCGAAAGGTGAGTTGCGCTCGGCTGGCGAGCGTTGGCAGGGCTCTCGGCGAGGGGCGAGCTTGGAAGGAGAGCGTGGCACTCGGGCGCTCTCCTGGCTGGGCGTTGGCTCGGCGAGCGTGGCGCTCGGCGCTCGGGCGGATGGGGTAGAGGCAAGGTGGCGAGGCGAGGCGTTGGCTAGGGCGTGGTGTTGGGCGGTGGCTCGAGCGTGTGCCGTCGAAGAGGGTGGGCGCGCGCTGGAGTGGTGGGCGTTGGGCGAGAGGTGCTGGCATGTGTGCTAGGGCGCGAGCCGGTGTGGGTGCGAGATCAGAGGAAATTTGCAAGGAGAAGTGAAAATGAAGTAGGGAAGGAGTCTATATTTATAGGGGGAGCACAAATCTTACCAAGATTGCGATTTGATTTGATATCTTTTCTTTCAGAGCAGGTTACGATTTGATTTGTTTCCAAATCTTTTGAGACTGGCAAGAAAAATGCGGGCCTCGCCCTTGCGAGCGCTTATTTTAGAAGAGCTTTTGGGGGCGTTGCCCCCAAACCCCCACGACCTGACCGGGCAGCTCGATCCCCATAATTTTCGCACTGGTAACATTGTTCTTTGACGACAAACGAATAATTTTTTCTAATACGGTACTTCCTCATCGCCAATAAACCAAGGACAACACAATTAATCGAACTTTGAACCTACAATTCAGTTCGACTCGGAAGGGGAGACTGGTGATACCCCATGGATGGGCCCACTACCCCTGGCCCATCCCAAGCCCAAATGATAGACAAGCCCATCACGGCCCAGGTATTCCCCTATAAATACCAGGTTTGAGCGTATGATATTTCATTCACTATATTGTTTTCAGTAGCACCCTTAGCTGCTCCCCCCAATTATCCTGCAGTCACTGACTTGAGCGTCGGAGGGGCTACGCCAAGACACCCTCATGGCCCCGTCTTAACAGTCTTTTTCGTGATTTCAGGCTCGGGACAATTTCAAAACCCTGCGTCTGTACTAGTGACACTTGCTGGGAGCGGACCCTAAATTTCCCGTGAGTATCAATTGTTTTCTTGTTTTCTGCTAGAAAAATGTGACTAGATTCTACTGCATCATAGGATCTATGATACTAACTTAATTGATTTTTTATAAAAAAATATCACCCCTCACACACCCAACTGCTCTATAACTTGGATTTTTGGGTTGGTCACTTTAAAGCTTAATGACTATGAGTATTTTTCTTTTACAGCTTCTCCATCATAATCTCATTGTTGAAGCTGCTTCGTCGTCACTTTTTGTTGATTGGCATGGTAACTTCTGGGATGTTCCATTGACAATGCCACAATGGTGATGGATCTTTTGTTAGTTGCTTATGAAAGTAGAGCAAGTGACCACTTTTGTGTCAACCACACTACAAGTTCACCGAAACAGTGTGATGACCATCCTACTCAAAGAACACATGATGCTTTAATTTCAGGTTTATGTGCCAAATTTGAAGTTTCAACATTTGGAGAAACGAAGCACAAATGATGAAAATGGTGCAATCATATGATATAATTCAGTCCACCCCTCATATTTCAGCATCGGGGGTTCTAGGTAAACCAGCCACATGACTCTAACAGTTATAATTGTGAGTGATACTTTTTTCTCGATGTTCATAATATTGGTTAGAGGAAAATGCCGAGAACATTATTCTTTACTTAGGGAAGCATAATGTGTAGCGCTCTCACCCGAGCCACTACTAGAAAAACTAATAAGCATGCAAAATTTAAACTTGATAACAACAATTAAACAGTGGAAACCAAATAAATTAATCATATAACAATCCAAATGAAAACAGAACAATAATCTTCGTATAAAACATTAATACAATCATATTGAAAACATAATCATGCACGAGAATATGAGAAACCAATTAAAACCTCCATTGGATTACCACCGAAAACCCAATTGCTCTAGCCACTGCCCTGGCCGTCAAAACCGTCCAACTTAACACATGCCCCTTGGAATAGGGCACCCAAGATGAAAACAAGGACGTGAGAGACAATCGCCCAATACAAAAATGTACGAGTATACAAACTGATATGATGCGTGTGAAATGCAATATGCTCGGATATCAAAGATCAAGATAACATTCTCATGCTCAGTCTAGAGGCACCTGAGTGCGTAGTCTCTGATCTATCCTAGACATGTTTTGGCTCTCACACTCATCATCAAGACGTGGACTTACAATTTCCAGGGTCATCAGAGCCCATGGGTCCGGTTGGATACCGTAGCTATTGATGCCTAACCGTCCACAATACAGAATAGGGCTGAGCGACCCAAAAAAATGAGGTATATTTCAAAAGATATCAGGCCCAACGTGATATTTCATGCATAATATGCCAAAGCAGTAAAACATATATCATGCAACAGAGAAATATGCAGAATATAAGTGTGTATACTACGCTTGGATATCGCGGTCAGAACATCACGTACCTCACTAAAACAATTTGACAAAAGCTTACTCATCTAAACCTATACAGTACCAACTAACGAAATCATCATCAGGCCAGATCCTAAATTACCAAATATGCTTTAAAGTTCCTCCTAATGATTCAAAAATCATTATTTAAGTATTTAGGGTTATACATCCGTCCATCGTCACATGCGTCCATCATCAGCCCACTGATGATATCTCGATCTGCGTCTCAGTTCACCGACCCCTCATCGATTCGCCACTAGCTCTGAATCTTCCTGACACTAAACTGCCTTAGAAACTGGCTAGAAAACCTAAGATATATGACTATAACTCGAGAGAGAGTAGCTGAAGAAAGCGATGTAGGAAACAAATAAAATCAACCTATAAACAGAATATCTGAAATCAATTTTATCTGTCACGTGTTATAATCTCATTCGTCTAGTTGGATATCTCGGAATAATGTAATCTGAAATAGATTGGGTGGTCCATTTTAAATTTGTTGTATATAGACAGGTTCTGTAGAACCCGTAAACCAGACTACGTATAAGCCATCATTATTACTATTATTTAAATTAAAATTATTTCTTTTATTTTAAAGCATTTTAAAGGTTGTTTAGCCATGATAATTTATTTTAAACAAAAGTTTAGTTTTTATCTTATCAGGGTAAATAAGCGAGGCCGGACCGGAGTCAGAGTATTGAGATAAATTTTAATAATAAGAAAATATTCCTAGACTTAATTTAAGATAAGGAATAATTTATTTTAAGATAAAAGAAGGTTTAAGATTTATTTAAATTAATTGGAGTTAAGTAGTAAATAAGTCTTTTATGTCCAATAATTAATTAAAAACCTAATTAAAATGTGTGACCAATTGAGATAAGTTAATCTAGGCTTATTTTATTTAAGAATTTGTAACTTAACATCTTAGTAAATTGATTTTAAGAATTAGCCATGCATGCAAGAAAATTACTATCCCAAATTAATTTATTAATTCATTAAAATACATAATTAGTATTTAAAACTTTAAGGAGATAAAATTCAACAATATTTCCCTCCATTTAATAAGCAAGTTTCGGTCACCACATTTAAAAGATTTGATAGTTTTTGTCAACTTTCCATTTTTTTCCTTTCCTTATCCCTTCATGGTAGAGTAATTCTTTCATTTTAAATCCCCACTAATTATAATTAAGCAATTTTCTACCTTATTTTGAATGATAATTTCGGCCATCTCACCCTTCAAATCAAATCATATCACACCTCATTCCTTATCTAACAAACATTAGGATAGAAGGATTTGATTTGCCATTTAAACTCTCCATTTAATAGTAAACTCCCTTCATTTCCTAGCCACTCTCCTTCATCCCATATTCTCGAAAATTCTGAGCATTTCAGCAAGAAAAAATCATGAGTTGCTCTAGGAAAATTAGAGAGAAAACAAGAAAAGAGAACTCCGTCTCCGCCGCGCCGTGTTCATCGTAATCGTTTGTTTTCTTTCAAAACGAATTTCAGGCATGTCTATATCCTTCTTTTCTCTTCAATCAAGTTATATAAATACTTTAAAACATTATATGTACATGATTCATAGAGCAAAACCGATTTTTGGACAGCAACTTTCCAAAATGGTGTACAGATTTTTTTTCGGTTTCCTCCTATGCTTCACGTTTGGTATTGATCCTTTGGTTTCAGGGTTTGGCTCGGTTCCAGGTGTGCAAGGCTACATCTAGACATGTACTAGGGCATGTTAGAGTCATGGTAGTCCATTGGTTTCAGCCCCTACACGCTGACGGAAGATATTTGACAGCAACTCACATAGTTGCAATTGTTGAGTCTTGATTTCTCTTCTTGTCTGTCTAAGGAGAGGGTTCGGATCTTGGTTGGCCTAGGGCCTATAACCATGGTTTAAACACTTCCTTAGCATGTCTAGGACGTGACCAAGATGACCCTTCATGGCTTGGTTCATGGCCCCGTCGAATTTTTAAACAAACAAGACAGCCCCTCGGTTTTCATTTTTCGAGTTGTGTGAGTAGTTTTCGGTTTTGCGGTTGGTGTGGATCTTGGTTGGCTTTTTAGCCATTATCCATGGTTCACACAATGCCTCATGATGTCTAGATCATGCCATGGTTGATCACATGGCCACTAGAATGATCCATGACAGCAAAACAAGCAACACCCCCCACGCGTGCCATGTGTGTTCTCGAGTGAAGCTTGGGATCGTTGTAGGTGTTGGCTTGGATTTTGTTTGGCCTAGGGCCCTTAACCATAGTTCAAACCATACCTTAGGATGTTGTAAGAGGCTCTGGTCGGTGGTTCAAGCCCCAATGGCCGATAGTCTCAAAAATGAAGCATGGGAGCACAGCAGCTGCTACTGTATTTTGTTGACAGTAGCATTGTGCTTTGGTTCAGAGGCTCGTTTTAGTTCTTGGTTGGCTTTTAGCCTATGGCCTTAGGACTGGCCAGTACCTCATTGAGTTAGGAAGGTCATGTGTTTGTCCGTTTGTGATTTGATTACGTTTTAGAGGTCGTACGAGAATTTACGGTGCGACGTGCCAAAGTGACTCTCGAAAGAGCGTTTCACGATTTTGGCCTCCATTCACCAAATTTCGGGTTTTACAATTCTTAGGAGCATTATTTCATCATGTTAGGCATATTTTGACCATGACTAAACGATGGTTCAATGTTGGTTCGGGTTGGTTCGGAGTTATGGTTAGAAGTTAAGTTGTTGGTCTAGTTGGCCCCGTTTTTGGGTTCCATTACGAAGTTATTCTCAAGTTAAGTTATTTGCATGTTTCTCATGTTAGAATTAGGTCACAGCAAGCCTGGGAATGATCCAACTCAATTGGTAAAATAACACAGGAATTTAATTATAATACGTGCATAAAATATAAAAAGTTTATTTTTGAGATATATGCGATATGTCTTGTGGCCACCTCACGCTTATGGGATTGCAGCTTATGGGATTATTACTTCACCTGGTGACTTACGACCGGCTCACGTTCATGTATGGGTACGGATATCCAGTCCAAGGGCTGTGATGATCTCTATCGCCCAGTATACTGTGGTTTAGTCTGATCAGACGATTAATATTATGTTATGGGCCACTCGTGTAGAACATTATCTTAACAAAAAATTATGATATGCTATTTTATGATAGGACTCTATCGAGCAAGCATTTTATGTACGACTTTCAGATATGCACGTCTTTATAATTATTCATGACACGATTTTCACGTTACGCTTTACGATACGACATTCTTACGTTACGCCAAATTTTATGATATATTTACTTGTTATATATGATATATGCATACTGAGTCTTTAGGCTCACTAGACTTTATTGTTGTAGATACTGATGAGGTCGAGGACGAGGGCGGGGACCAGTGAGCCATCTTGGGTTGGCAGTAGTAGGAGCCCGAGGACCTCATGTTTCAGTTTATTTATCATTTTATGCTCAAACTTATTTTGTTACGATGCATTATTTTAAGTTGTTGTTTTGAAAAACAGCATTTGCTTCCACTGCTACTTTAAACATTTAAACTTTTTATCAATTTATTTTATGAATGAGGCAAGTTATTTATTTTTAAAGAAAAATTTTAAATAATTCCTCAAATTTACAAATACGAAGTACGGGCTTCTACAGGTTCATCCTGAATTATCGATTCCTTGATAGTGTTTAAGTAAAAACTTTTTATTCATCTCTTAATTATTACTTTATTCAAAATATGAATTGATCATTCCATCCTACCCCTCCTTACAAAGATTTCGTCTCGAAATCAAAACTGAAGTACAAATACAACAAAATAAATACAACTCGTGATTACAATTATACAACTCAAACAAATTCGGATACTCTGAGCACATACGACTCTCTAACTCCCAAGTCGTCTATGCAGTACCTCGGCGTTGCCATTGCACTAGAACATGTGGAATGGACTTGTTTCTGAGCTTCTTTTCTTTCCTACACAAGATTAAGAGCGGCTACTCTACATAAGTAAATCTTCTTAAGTTGAACACTTGTCGGATCAAGAACATGTGATTTCATCTGTTACATACCGTTGTAGCAACGATACATGAAAGACATTATGAATTTTGGATAGATGAGGTGGTAAAGCCAATCGATACGCCAAATTTTTCTAACACATTCCAAGATATGGAAAGGTCCGATGAATTTTAGGCCTAATTTTCCCTTGAGTCCAAATCTTACCACTCTGTGGAATAGGTGAAACTTTAAGGAAAACTTTTTCCCCTGATTGAAACTATAGGGGTCTACGCTTGGTATTCACGTAACTCGATTGACTATCTTGTGCAGTTTTGATTATCTTATTGATCAGTTCCACTTGGTCCATCGCTTGTTGCACTAATTCAGTTCCTCCTCGTCGTTCTCCTATTTCATCCCCAAACAATGGAGTACGACAATGTCTACTATACAATACTTCGAACGGAGCCATACCGATGTTGTTGTGGTAGCTATTGTTATATGCAAACTCCACAAGCGGCAGATGATCATGCCATGTTGGTCCAAAATTCATAGCACAAGCACGGAACATGTCCTCGAATGTCTGATAGTCTGCTCAGACTGACCATCGTTCTATGGAAGATAGACAGTACTCGGACTCAATGTCATTTCCAACGTTTTTCTGAAAACTTCCCCAGAACATTGAGGTAGAACATGGGTCTCCGTCACTGACTATACTTGTTAGCACATCATGATATTTAAGAATCTCTTGGATGTATAGTCTTGCCTTGCGATCGAAACTATATTCCCAACTATACGAAACGAAATGTGCTGACTTAGTCGGTCGGTCTACAACTACCCAAATGGTATCACTATTCTTAGAAGACAACAGTAAGGGGGTGACAAAATCTATCGTCACATGCTCCCACTTCCATTCAAGGATAGAAGATTCTGAAGTAATCTTCCTGGTCTTCGATGTTCAGCTTTCACTTGCTGAAAAACCAAACACTTGGCTACAAACTGGTAAACACTTTTGTTCATACTTTTCCACCAAAACCTAATCTTCAAATCCTTATATATTTTCATGCTTCAAGGGGAGATACTCAATTTACTCTTATGGGCTTGAGATAAAATATCGTATCTTAAATTAGAATCTTCTGGAACTACGATTGTTCCCGACAGACACAAGGTTCCATCTGTTTGAAACCCGAAGTCAGATGTGTTGTCTCCGTTAGCTAACCTTGCTAACTTTTTCACCTTTGGGTCAAGAAACCGAGCTTTTTTGATTTTGGCATGCAACATCGGTTCAAATAAAAAGCTCGTTACCCGAATGTTTTCCATTCCTTTCTTATGACGGAAGTGCAATCCCAGGAATAACAATCTTAGATTACACTTGAGATGAAACTTTTCTGAAGTGCAGATAATCTCGCGTTGTGACTAAGAGGATCAGCTGTAAGATTTACTGATCCTGGATGATAATTTATTTCGCAAGTATAATTCTTTAACAAAGCCATCCATCTTCTTTGGCGCATTATTCACTCTGCTTGAGTGAAGATATACTTCAATCTCTTGTGATCCGTAAAAATCTTAAATCTCCTCCGTGGAGATAATGTCACCAAATTTTTAAAGCAAAAACAGTCACTGTCAATTCAGATCATGAACAAGATAGTTCTCTCCATGCTTCTTCAACTCACTGGATGCATATGCAATCACATGACCATGCTAGGTTAAAACACACCCAAGTCTGTGAAGTGATGCATCAGTGTACACAATGTACCCTCTTGATCCAGGTGGCGGAGCTAAAATTGGTGCAGCTGTCAAACGTTGATGCAGTTCATTGAAATGAAACTATTTTCACAATCATGTGTCCATTCGAACTAAACATTCTTACATGTCAGTTGCGTCAATGGCTTTAAAATAAGAGAACATCCCAAGATGAATCTCCGACAATAACTTGTCAAACCTAGAAAACTTCTTATCTCTTGAGTTGATTCTGGTTGTGCCAAACTCAATACTGCTTCGATCTTGCTAGGATCTACTGATACCCCATCACTGGATATAACATGTCTCAAGAAGACAACTCAATTGTACCAAAACTCGCACTTTTTCAACTTAGCATACAGTTGGTGATTCTTAAGGTTAGCAATACAATCCTTAAATTTTTTGCATGCTCTTTAAGGCTACGAGATTATACCAGTATGTAATCAATAAAGACAATGAAGAACTTGTCAAGATACTCCTGGAATACTCGGTTCATCAAATCCATAAATACTGCTATATCATTCAAACCAAACGACATCACTAGAAACTTGTAATTCCCATACCTTGTTCGAAATGTAGTCTTAGGGATATCACGTTGATGAACTCGTATTTGATGATATCAAGACCGTAAATCGATCTTCGAGACACTGATGGCCCTTGCAGTTGATCAAACAAATCATAGATCTATCGTAACGGTTATTTTTTCTTGACTGTTACTCGGTTCAACTGTCGATAATCTATGCAAAGTCACATAGACCCATCTTTTTTTTAACAAACAACATGGTGCTCCCCAAGGAGACAAACTGGATCTAATGTACCCCTTGTCAAGAAGATCTTGTAATTGTTGTTTCAACTCTTTCATCTTCATTGGTGCCAATATATAAGGCGCTCTGCATATATGCGTGGTTCCCCATATCAATTCTATTTGCGCTTACATTTTTTTCTCCGGAGGAAATCTAGGAATTTCATCGGGGAAAACATCAGGAAATTCATCGACAACTAGAATGTTCTTCTTGTCGATTACATCCTTCGTTACGTCCACATCATAAATAAAGCATCCTCTCCTCCTTTCGCTAAAGCCTGTTTTTCCTTTACAGCAAACACTACTGACATTGGAAGTCGAGCTCCCTCACCGAAAAAGAACCAATTATCATCTCCTTTTGGACGAACTAAAGGAGACGTTGATAACAATCTATGGTCGCTCTATACTTAGTCAATATGTCGATTCTCATAATACAATCGAAATCTTCCATGGCCAATATCATCAAATTGGTATACAAGTATTTTCCCTCAAACTCTAACTAACAATCTACTACGAGTCGCTAAGATAAAATCTCTAGTCACATAGGTGTAGACACCGACATAAAAACATGTAATGACACGTAAGGTAGTTTATACTTCTTAACAAATAATACTATGAATGAATGTGATGCCCTAGTGTCAATTAATATATATTCAGAGATACCACATAAAAGGAAATTATCTGCAATGACTCTCTCGTTCTGTTCCTTAGCTTGTTCTTGGTTTAGGGAAAACACTTGCCCCAGAACTCGTGGGCTTTGTTGAGATCCTTGTGATATCCCTCCACGACGAGAACCTTGAGCAGGAAAAATTTCTACTGCACAATGGCCTCAGACTATTTCCACTGTAAGACCCTACCATAGAACCTCCACCTCCACTCTGATTCTCCAAGTTAGGGCAATCACTCTTTATGTAATCAAAACCACCACAATTGAAACAATCACTTGTCAATCTTCAAAAATTCTCCGTCTGGTGATTGCCTCCACAGTGGCCACATTATAGCTTTTTCCTACCAAAATTGTACACCCCTTCAGAACCGGAAGAAGAAGAAGAGTACAGATTTCTTGAAAGAGTAAGCCCTCGGTCCCAACGAATTAGAACTTTTGCTAGCTTGAATTGCTTTCCTCCTAACAATATTGATCTCGGATTAACAACAACAATTCATTAATCATTAGTACGAATTCGGATCGTTACAAACAGAAATTTGATCAAAATTCTAGTGGTTCAAACCATTCAAAAATGAGAATATTTTGCTACAGAATTCTCACTGATGAGAGGTGCATACGGCAACAGATTTGTAAACGCTTTTGGTAACTCTCAATCCTCGAATGTCCTTGCTTAATGGTCAACAGTCTCATCTCCTTCTCCTGACGAAGAGCTGGCGAAAAGTGATGATTGATGAAGGCCTGATGGAAATGTTCCCAATGAATCCGCATATGCTATTGAATTAGAATGGCAGAAACAAGATTCCACCATTTATGAGCCTTTCCTTGGATCATGAAATCGGCCACCTCCATATTCTCATCCTCGTCATAATGTAACACTCGAAATCACTGCTCCATGACATCGACCCAAGCTTCAACAAAATCAGGGTTATCATCTCCAGTCAACGGTGGTGGTCCAATATTCATGAAATCCATAATATTTATGCGGTTCCTACTTCTCTTTTCATCATAATCTCAGTGACGCATTCCATCACGATCTCGACCTCATGGTCGAGAACACCGTCGCCATAACGGTCATGTCCCACATTTCTGTGACTATTTCCATCTCCTGACATCTGAATGGAACAAAAATCAACCTCTAAATCCTCGAAACAGAATTATTAATGTCCCAAAAATCTTTGCATGCTCTGATACTAATAAATGAATCGTCCTTACCCGATCCACTACTAAATAGACTAGAAAGCATGCAAAATTTAAATTTGATAACAACAATTAAACATCGAAAACAAATAACTCTAATCATCTTACAACGCAAATGAAAGCTGGACGATAATCTTAGTCTAAAACATTAATACATCATATCAAAAAAATATTCATGTACGAGAATACAAGAAACTCCTCCACTTGATCATTCCCGAAAACCCAATTGCTCTAGCCACTCCCTGGCAGTCCGAACCGTCCAACCTAAGACATGCTTGTGGAATGGGGGTGCCCAAGATGAAAACAAGGAAGTGAGCGACAATCATCCAATACGATAATGTACGAGTATACAAACTGATATGATGCATGTCAAAAGCAATATGCTCGGATATCAAAGATCAAGTCATGTAACGTCAGAAAATCAGTCAACGTAGACCACATGCATGAAAATTATTGTTTATTTATTTTATGATATATTTTAATATGATTAAATGTTAATTGTGTAATTTTAGCATGATTTTATAAATTAAGTATTTATGACCAAATATTCGATAGTAGGCTAGAGAAAAGAGACCGGGCCGATCAAAATAAAAATATTTTTCATAATTATTTTAAAGGCTTGAAATATGTTTAAATTGGATGAAAATTTTCAATAAATGTGGGAATTCAAATTATCCTACGAGTCGAGCCTTATTTTATTCGAGAAGCCAATTATGGTCAAACGGGAGACTTTTAAGGGCCCGTAATTTATTATTTTTAAAACTTCCTTTAATAAACTTTTAATACATGATTAAATGGGCCTAATTTATTACGGATTGATGGGCTTAATTATTCCTAAACTTAAAACCTAAAAAACATAACATCTAAAACCATAAATTTTGAAATCTATCAAGCTCAAACATGGGGTTCTTGAACCTAGCTGCAGTCGCACCTCACACACACCTCACACATTGATTTTTGAAAAAATTCAGAGCTAAATTTTGAAGCCTAGACGATCCCCAATCGTTCTTGTTGCTACCTTGCGCCGACGATTGAATTTTGAGAGTTTTAAACGCAAATACACGTCTTAAATATTTATTTTTGCAACATACAAATCATAACACTGTGTGTTTTATGTCTTGAAGCATGAAAATTATTTTGAACCAATTATTTAATGTTTGGATGTTTATTTTTCAAAGTTTTTGACTTTTTTACGCTTGTTGAGTCTCGTTGCGATTCCTAAGGGACATGAACCATTAAAGGACATTTAAGGGTTGTAAAAAGAGTCGTTTATGCGTGAGACGATGGTTGAATAGAAGCTGGCGGAGCTAAGAATGGAAGGGTTCGAAACAAGGGTTTTGAGGGTTTGGTGTTGGGAACACGATATGGTTGGACCAAAATCGCACCAGGTCTCAACTAGGCACGGTCCTAGCCTATCATGGCTGTGTACAGAAGCGAAGAGCGAAATGGAAGGTGTCTCGAAGGGTAGGACATAGTCGCAACCCTCTACGAATGAAGTTATGGTTCGGTGTCGACGGACTTGGTCTAGGGCTGTTACAAGCGAGTTCGGGCTGGTTCAGGCTAGTCAGGGCTATCCTAGGAAGGTGCTTGGGGTCTGGTATGGGTTGGGGCTTGGGATGGAAGCATGTGGCTAGTGGTTGGTGCGAGCCGCAATCGATTTTGGTAAAAAGAGGGCTCACCGATGGCTAGGACAACATTAGGAGCTGGTCGTAGGTTCACGGGAGCTGGATCATGGCTCACGGGGGTGGCCTAGGGTCGAGAAAGTCATTTCATGAGTTTGGGAAAAAGTTATTACGTTTCGAGTCAATTTAGGCAATAAACGGAGTTACAGTTTAGCGATTAGGTTGAATAAATCGAAGGGTGTGAGTTTAAGAAAATTATTAGAAGTCAAAAATAAGGTTATATGATGGTTCAGGTAGGCTCGAGTCAAGAAACGTAGGAAAAATAAAAAACGAGTAGTTTAGGGTCCAGGGGTAAAATGGTTATTTTACGTCATGGGTAGTTCGAATGTCCTTGCAATGTCCCGGGGGATTATAATACATATTAAATGATTTTTAAAAAATTATTACGGTGAATTTATGATAATTTTACGATAAATAATACAATTGAGCTATTTTCCCGAAAACGCTTATTTTTACGATTTTTGGAGGATATGAAATTTATAAATAAAAATGAAGAGGAAAAAATATTTTGAAGAAATGAATTGACTGTGACACAGAAGATTTTGGGGGATCCGTCTTAAGAAGGGCGGTTAACTTACTTTTTCTCCATGGCCCAGTGATGAGAGTTGCCGACGCCCGCCCCTAGGTACTTGGTATATAGATTGATCAATCGAATAGAAGATAAATGATAAAAGATAAAGGACAGTCATTTCAAAGATCGAACTTCACTAAAATGATTTATGAGGAGGGAAATGCTCTATGGTATTATGTGCTGAAATGATTTACGAAAATTTTTATTTGTTTATGAGTTTTTATGCCAGCTTATTTTGTAAGGTCCAGGAAAAAGTACGTAATCTGAATGCATGCAATCTAGGGTTTTTATTTAAATTATATGTTAAATGATTTTATACATTTAATGCATAATTATTGCATGGTTAAGATTTATTTCGCGATTGTTTTAAAGTTTCATACATTAGGGTTTAAGTTGCATTTCGCGCTTGAACGAGGAATGGAGATCAGAGATATTCAGGAAAATATTTTTAATGAATAATTATTTAATATGAGGTGTTTTAAGTATTATTTTTCAAAATAGGTCTTGGCTGAGTATTTTTACCCACCGGGTTATATTTTAAATTTGTACGTAAATTTTAATGATTCAGAGGACTTTTGAGGACTCGGGCAATATTTTCTAAAATGTATCAAAATGAAACATTTTTCGAGAGTTTTATTAGGCTTGATGGTTTTATTTTTAAGTTTAATGGGCTCAAAACATTTTTATCATTTAATTTTCATACTAGGTCCCATTAATGCTTAACTAATCATTTTAAAAACGTCATTAAGCCACCCTAAACCTAATCCTCCACTTAGCAGCTGCCCCTTCCCTCTTACATCAGCCTCCCCTCGGTTTTTACTGAAAGAGAAAAGCAGAAACTTCGGCCATAGCTTGTCCCTTCAAGAAAGTTTAACCACGCCTCTCCAGTTCACATTCCCGCGCGTAGTTCTTCGAGTTTTCGATCACATTTTTGCTAAGGTACGCTTGTATTTTGTTTTCTCGCCATACACGTCACAAGTATGCTGAAGTTTATGTATGTGCATGAATATTTTATGATCTACCTTGTGTAGTTTGACATAAAAATTTGCCTCTTACATGACACATGCTCAAGTTTTTTATTCTTGTGCAAGGGGATTGCATAATTTGGTTACTAAGGGGATGTGCACGTTGTAAATTATGGTGGCAAAGGGTTGGAGTGTGGAGAGGGTCGAGATTGTTCATAGGCCGAAGGTTACATCATGATTTCTTGGGTCTGGGGTGGCTCGATCAGAAGTTTTTACGTGCAGCGACAGTTCAAGGGTCATCCCTAGCCCTGTACCAGAGCCTCGTGGGTCTTATCCGTGGCCTAGGGTGGCTCGAACATGGCTGGAGTTGGTAGGGAAATCGGACGAGTGTGTGTGAGTCAAGTAAGCTGGGGGTAGGGGTTATTTGGTGATTCTTGGCTGTTGACGTTTTGGCAGCCTGCATGGGGCTTCGGCCGTGAGTCAGGTAGGTCCATTAGGGTCCTAAGGTGGGCTAGGAGGGATGGTGTGTGGCTAGGTCCCGTCGGTTGTACGCTAGGATCGAAAATATGGAAAGTGGTGCGTCTAGGGTTTCGAGTAGTAACTTGCAGATTTTTCCAGCAACTTTCAGCAAGGGTTTGGGAGTCATACGGGGTCTGGAATTGTTGGTTTAGGGGTTGGTCTAGTAGGTTTAAGACATGAATTGAGTTGGGACAAATTTGGTTAAGTTTCAGGTTGATTCGGGTTGAAATCGAGACCCCGGTCTAGGTTTTAAAACAAATCATTTACGTTTGGCAATGGGCTCTAGTTTATGTCTAAAAAATACTTTTAAATATGTTTTTGGATGTTTTAAGGAGCTTGGTAAGCATCGGGTCAAAATGTAGAGGTCCAGGGGTAAATAGTCATTTTTTATTTCCAAGGGAAAAATGATCATTTTGCACCCAAGTCGAGATTTTTTTCCTGGCAGCGCCCTAAGCACGATTTTACTTGTTTTAAAATTTTTTACTATTATGTATATGATTTTTATGAAACTATGAAAATACGTTGCATGCTTGGTTTTAAGGAAAAATTACGTATATGCGTGATTTTTGTTAAGTGATGAAAATAGTAATGTTTTTGAAGTATGGGAGTTGGTTGTGACTGATGATATATCTATACGATGATGATGAGGCCTAGTCACAGTGGATGGGTAATACTGTCGATGATGTCCGACAGCCGCCGGGTACCACGGTTATACGTAGATGGATCCATAAAATAGAGTTGATACGATAGAGCTGATACGAAAGTCACAACTAATGAACTGAATTCAATCAAAGTAAATGTATAAGTATATGATGATATGATGAGCTGTTTTTAACACGATATGATTTCCATGATATGTTTACGTTTAAGCTTTTAAGTTCATGAAGTGTATTTTATTATGGTAATTTTCAATGTAGCGTGTTATGTATATGTATTCGCTATTAACGGTACAAGTGTGTTGATTCTTTAGACTCACTAGGCGTGTGTCATGCAAGTGATCATTTTGAGGAGGAGACTGGAGGTGCCGAACTATGAGCAGGCAGGGCTGGATGTGCGCACCTGACCCGAGAACCACACCTTTCCGCACATCACGTTTTAATGAGCTTTGAGTAGACATGATCGGTTTTATACGTTATTATGATATGATGTTGATTTTAAAGATTTTACTCGTTTTATTTTGTTAATGCGTGTTTGAGGGCCGAGTTGGTAAGTTTTAAACTGAAGTGTTTTATCTGTTGATTGACCACGATTATTTTGTTAAATGTGCATTTTTCAGCATGTAGTGCATGCAATATTTTAAATTTTGAAATTAAGTTTACAAAAAAAAAATATTGGTATTTTTAAGTAGTGAGTCTAAAGACTCAACACACATGTACCGTGATAACAAATACATATACATAACAAGCAGCAGTGAAAAATATCATAATCAACATATTTTTACGTCTGCGGTAAAATCGTATGCATAATCGTTACCTGTCAAGGAATGTTAATAATCATAGCACATATCATCATAAAAACATATACATGTTCATTTTCTTAATTTTAATTCCGTTCTTCACCTATGACTTTCGTATTATCATGTCATTCGATAGATCCATCTATGTGTAACCGAGGTACCAGGTGGCAGAGGCATCAGCGACGGAATTACCCGTCCACTGAGCCCCAACATTTCGTGTCATCATGTCATCGTGTCATCGTATTAGTCACAACCAAATCTCATCCTTCAAAAACGTGTAATCATTTTCACCACTTAAATAAAAGCATGCATATACATAATTTTTCCTTTAAACCAAGCATGTAACGTATTTATCATAATAGTCGTAAAAATCATAAACATGATGCATAAAAAGTTAAAAACGTGACAATACTTGTACTCAGGGCACTGCCAGGACTATAACTCACTCCAGAGTGCAAAATGACCATTTTACCCCTGGAACCCAAAATAACCATTTACTCCCGGACCTCAAAATTGCAACCCGAAGCTTACCAAACTCCTTAAAATGTCTCCACATAATTAAAGGTATTTCTTAGACGTAAACTCGAGCATGTTTCAAAACGTAATCGATTTGTTTTAAAACTTAGACCGGAGCCCCAGTTTTAGCCCGAATCTAACCAAACTTAACCAACTTTTCTCCAAACTTTTACCACCAACTTTTCGGCCATCACCATCTCTATAAACCCTAGCGCAACCATTTGTGTTTCCTAAACTCTAGCCCCAAAACAGACAAGTCCATCGCCTATCCAGCTACACTAGGACCATGGTCGAACCCAGGAGACCCTCATGGACTGACCCTAGCTAATCCTACTGCCCAAGGTACCAGCCCCGAACGTTACTTCCCTCTCGAAGCCAAGCCGCAACAAAGTATCAAACCAACCCTAACTAAACTACTTCGATTACTCCCTACCTATGACCAACTGCTCACTGGACCTCTCCCAACCCTGTCACGCACCCAAAAGGGTCGGCCCCTTGACTGGAAAAAGGCCATGCATGGTTGCCCTAGATCCTTCCCTCGATATACCCCAAAACATGCCCCACCCGCGAACCTCCTTGCCAAGGACCCCTCCAACTCGACCATGCCAAGACACCAGCCCTTTGATCCTTTAGTTCTTGACTAGATCGGCCCACCAAAAACGCAACCCCTTGCACAACAATACAAAAAAAACGTGAGTAGTGCACCAAACAAATGCATGTTCTTGACAAAACTTTCCCAATATGATACTAATTGAAAAACCAACGATATTTGCATGAAAAAACCAAAAATGACAGCATATATCATGGTGTAAATGATGAGAAAAGGTGCACATAGCGTGTCTTGATGATAAGATACTCGAAAACTAGAAGAACCGCGCGAAGGGAAGGCATCGGAGCAGCGGATGACCTAGCTTGAACAAAAATGAAAGGGGAGTGTTGGCTACTGGTTTTTGCACGTAAATGTGCTGCTGAAGGAGGGGTGGCCGGCTGGTTTGAGAGGAATTAGGTTTAGGGTTATTAGTGTGTTAATTAAGTAGTAAACAAGATGCTGATGGACCCTAATTTTATTTTAAAATGTTTAAAAAGATTCTTGAGCCCACTAAGCTTAAAAATAAGCCCATCAAGTCTAAACACACTCTCGAAAAATATATCATTTAGGTGAATTTTTGAAAATGGTGCCCAAATCTTCAAAAAGTCCCTCGATTCGATAAAATTTGTGTACCAGGATAAAAATAAAATCATGCAGGTAAAAATACGCAATAAAGCTCATTTTTGAAAAATACACTTAAAAAAACTCTATTTTGATTAATAAAATTAATCCCTTCATAAAATAATTTTCTAATAATTCTCAGGTCTCCGTTCCTCATTCAAGCGCGGAATGCATCTAGAAACCTTAATGCATGAACTTTTAAAATATCATGAAATAAATCCCTATCATGCAATAATTATGCATTAAATGCCATAAAAATAATTAAAATATATTTCAAATAAAACCCTAGATTGCATGCATCTAGGTTACGTAAATCAAATTTCCTGGACCTTATACCTACAATGTCCAAGGTCATCAGAGCATGTGGGTCCCGTCGAACATCGTAGCTCTCGAAAAGATATCAGGGCCAACAAAATGTGTCATCATAATTATGTCAAAGGAGTAAAAAACATGTATCATGCCAATAGATACATAGGCAAACATATAAGTGTATACTTTTTTTTAACAAACTTGGATATCTCAGTCAGGTATACACGTACCTCACTAAAACAATCTGACAGAAAGCTTACTCGTCTGAACCTCATAGCACTATGAACACATCTGAGAGATCTGATTACAAACATTTAAAATTCTCCTAATGATCCTATAATATTTAAGACTTTAGGTTATACATGCGTCTTATCAGGCCGTTGATATGTTCGATCTGGTCCGTCCCATCCCTCCGTCGAACTAGCTCCGAAGTTCTACCAAACTGCCCGAAATTTGTGAAATCTAAGGTAATGAACTCGAGAGAGTGGCTGACGAAACTGGAAACAAATGAATCCTTCCAATTTAATGTCATTTGGATATTCGGAAGATCTCGAATCATCTTATGTTAGAGTGGCAACCACTTTAGCTGACTTTATGATAGTAAAACATTATTATTTATATATTTTACGATATGGCATTCTTACACTCATCCAAGCTGAAGATAAAGTCTTGAATATCAATGTACCATGGTCTGCTCGCGTAAGATCATGATTAGAATGTCCATATATAACAGGTCCTAGTTGATCAGCTGCCTAAACCAAAGATAGGTCGCGAGCTTGAACATCTGTGGTGTAACGCCGGTTCATGGCAAGCTGTAGATGTCCATCCGATCATATATGATCACTGAACAACCCTCCCGACATCCAAGGTTCCCACTTATCGAGTGGAATAGTCCACAGTTATGGTTGTACACCATTATTCCTTTGACCCGACACAATGTAGAGGCTATACGTACTAGCATGCACTTTGATCCGTTTATCGACTCCATCGAGAGACATCAGGTGGCGAGGTTGGGTGTAGTTTTGAAATACGTAAGAGCAAATGCATTGTAGTCAAGGATTACCGTTCGTCTACGGGTGAAGATATCCTATGTGATCTGATGAGTTAATAGTGCAAGGAGTCTCTGGCCAGAGCAATAAATGTGCTTTAGGGAAAGGTGTTTTCCTAGTTGCACATGACATGCCACTATTAGTACTCAAAGATTAATCACATCGTTATCGAATTCAAATGCAACTCTCGATATACCAATGGTTGCAGATTTGATCGGGATATATGTGTTGAAGGAACCGTACTGTACGCTAACCATGACTAAAGGTTCTTGTAGGCACTATTAGTGATACCCAGGGGATCATGGAGCGATGCTACTAGACGCTCTTACCATGATCCGATGGGTGCAATCAGAAATGAGTTCTGACATTCTTGATCAATGTGTTGATGAAAAGAATGAGGCTAACTAGGGTGAGCTCAAATAAGAATAAATGTTATTCTGAATCACAAGGAGATGTGAACCCACGGCTAGCTGTATCCCTGAACCATTGAGGGTCACACATGTATCGGATACTGTGTTCCCGTTGAGATAATCAAATTTCAAGGAGTTGGAATTTGGCGACTATAGTTTGATAGAGATCAAATAGGAAGCTTATAAAGGAGTTTATGAGCTGGTTCCATATGATGGAAGAAATAAAAGTTAGCATGATTGCTAAATAATGAAGGAGAGTGGAATTGCCTGTTTTGTGAAGGAGTTCACTAAAACTAGCAGTTGCCAAATATGGTAACTGCCAAATATGGTAAGTTCTAAATTTGGTAATTGAAAATTTTGAAATCGAAATTATCGATTTTCATTATATGAACAAGATTTGTATCATTGGTACATCGGCGCTTTCGGATCGTCGATCGATGTTATAATGAGTTTGAAATCATTTTTTTAGTGAATTTGGAATTTATTAATTAAATGATTGTGCTAGTAGTGGTGACTATTAATATGCACAAATTCTCATAAATATTCAAGAGGAGTTTAGAATTAAATTAACTAAGAAGTTAGTTTATAAATTAAATAATTGTTATTTAATTTAATATGCATATACATGTAGATATTTTATATGGTGATATAAGGAAGAAGGTAGTTATACCTAGGAGAAATCCTTAAGTCGGGTTCCATAAGGCCTGTAAAGCCAAAAGGTAAGGCAGGCTAAAGCCTTGACAGTATCTACCATATTCTTGAATGGATAAATTAATACGATCTTTTACGAAGAATAAATCTTCAAATAGTAATACTAAGAACAAAGAATTAATTATTTCTGAAAATTTCGAGAAAAATATTCAAAACTGGAAAATACCAGCATCTTCTAATATGAAGATCTATAGATCTAATGGATTTAATTTTAAATCCGACTATATTATTAAAACAATTGAAGAAGCGATTCCTTTAAAAGGAGGATACGACTCATTTAGTTTATTATCTCAAAAACTTGTTAATATTCACAAGCAAAATTACAAATTTATGCATTTGGGAATGATACAAGTAGGTTTAAAACATCTTACTAGATTAGGCCTAAATACTTCGGCTTTAATTTTGGTAAGAGACCAAAGGCATAATAAATTCGAGGATTCCTTATTAGGAATAGTAGAGTCTTCATTATGTGAAGGACCAATACATTTTAGTTGTTTTCCTAATTTTCCAATTTCTCTTTCTGATCCAAATATCATGAAAGCCCTCACCTTAAATATAAAAACTGAAGGTTTTGATATGATAGATGGAACAGAAAATGTTGTTCTATTATATAGAATTTGTTACAAGGTCATGAATTCAACGATAACTAATTTTAGAATCAATACTAATCAAATTAGTTCAAAAAGAGGAGAAACTACTCTTTTCATAACTGATATTACTAAAAGCAATATTATGATTCCTAAAACAATTAATTGGAGTCAAGTTACTTTGCCAGAAATCTGGAAAATGGAAAGTATAGCCCCTTCTCTAAAAGAAGAATCTAGAAAACTGGAAATTATAGTTCAATATGTTGATGGAGATGTTGAAATAAAATTCTCATCTCAAAGACATCTACGAATTAAACTTCCTGAAGAAAGTAGAAATTCTACTTCTTCTATATCTGATTTTGAAAAAAATAGTATATCTGGTCTTCAAAAGACTAATAATAATGTATCTCATCCAGAATATAAAGTGGATATTCCCGAATCTAGTACTTCTCGATTTCAACGAAGTTATTCTGTTATTAATAGAAAATCAGATTCCCCTACTTTTTTCGATATGGGATATAATGTTATGGTTATTAATAATAACTCTATTCAAAAAAGTTTAGATAAGATTAAAAATATTAATAAGAAAAAATCGTTTTTAAGTTGTTTAAATTCTAGACAACAAACATTATATGTTTCAAGATACTTAGAATGGATTGAAGAAACTAAATTAAATTTAGATTTTTTCAAATGGATGGAAAATTTATATTTTCCAGCAAGAAATAAAATATTTCCGTTTTTTATAAATACTCTTGAATCAACATATAAATTATATGTTCATGAAACTGGAGAAGAATCTTTTGAGATTCATCCTCCTTTTACTACTTTACAAATTAAAAAAGGTAATAAAGAAATTTATGCTACCCCTATAAAATCAGAAATAGGGCATGGTAATTTTGACCATATTATTCAACAGAATAATTTTACCAATCTTACTTTACATTCTATAAGAAATCAGACTACTAGAATTGAAGAAATTTTATCAAAGTCTAAACCAGGAATTTCTAGTGGGGAAAGTTCAAAAACTTTGATGATAAAACCTCCTCCTAATCTTAAAAAAGAAAATTTTCTTTTAAGTTCTAAAAAGGATGATGATTTTATGGAAGGTCTAATAGATCGATTACAAAAAATCAATATTAAAGAAAAAGGTTCTATTTCGGTAATTAACAAATCTGAACAACTAGATAATATTTCTAGTTCGTCAGAAGATGAAATGCAGATTAATAAAATGCATAAAGTATCAATTGTAAAACCTTTTTATAAAAAGGCAACACCTGTTGATCTTCAAATTGAAGAGAAAAAAGATTATGTTCAGTTTAATGGAGAAGCTATTACTGAATGGAATATAGATGGAAAATCTGAATATCAGATTAAAACTATTATTAAACAAATGTTAATATATTCTTCTGCAGCAAAGATAAAAGGTAATAATGATAGGCAAATTGCTCAAGCCATTATTACTGGTTTCACAGGCCAACTTCAAGGTTGGTGGGATTTTTATCTTTCTAAAGAAGCAAAGAATAAAATTCTAAACTCTTCTCTAGTTGATCTTAATGGACGAGAAGAGTCAGATGCTGTAAATACACTTATTTATACAATTTTATCTAATTTTATTGGAGCAAATGAACTCCAATTAGATAGATCTCAAGAACAATTAATGAATCTGAGATGCCCAACATTATCTGAATTCAGATGGTATAAAGATGTTTTTATGACCAAAGTCTTAACCAGAAATGATTGCAATGCAAATTTCTGGAAAGAAAAATTTATATCCGGACTTCCGGTACTTTTTGCATAGAGAGTAAAAAATAGATTAAAATCTAAATCTCCAACAAATTCTATAGATTGGAATATTCTTACTTATGGAGATTTATCTGCAGAAATAACTGCAGAAGGAATTAATCTTTGTAATGATATCAAGTTAAAAAGACAACTTGATATGCAAAAAGAAGAAAAAGAAATATTATTGGTGATTTTTGTGAGCAAATAGGCTTTCAACCAATACAATATCCTAAAAGGGATTAGAAAAAGAAACGATTTCCTTTTAAAAGAAAGAAACATTACTTAAAAGATAAAGAAAAATCTAAAAGATATTCTAAGAAAAGGTTTAAAAAACCTATAAAAAATGATTCTAAAGTTCCAGTATGCTGGAAATGTGGAAAAATTGGACATAAAGCTAATAAGTGTTATGTCAAGAAAAAGATTAATAATCTCAATATAAACAATGATTTAAAAGAATCATTGATAAACATTCTTCTAAATAAAGAAGAAGATTCAAAACAAAAAGATTTCTATATTAATATTATTGATGAATTATCAGAATATTCTAATAGCAGTTCAGATAATTATTCTGATAATGAAAAAACAGAAAATAAAATATGTGATCCAAATTGTGATTGTGACACCTGTCTCATAAATTTTATGGGATTAGAAATAAATGTTATATCAAATGAAGAAACTTTCATTTTAGATCTCATAGATCAAATTAACGATCCTATAGAAAAAAGAAAAGCTATAGAACATTATTTAAATATGACAAATCATAAGCCTCCTAAATTTGTACAAAATACAGTACAAGAACATGAATTATATTCTTACAATAAAATATTAGAAAAGGCTAAACAAAAAGAAAGAGAGCCTACTATTTCTGAATTAAGAGGAGAAATAGATCAGATAAAATCTGAAATAAAATATTTAAAAGAAAGAGTAAATACTCTTAGTATCAATAATAACACTTGGGAAAAAGATTCGACTTCTGATGAAGAAGAAGAAGATATTTTACCAAAAAATGATAATGATCATGAAATAAATCAAATGGTATGGATCAATAAAATTGATCAGATTATTTCCCAAAAATGGTACTCAAAAGTAACATTAATTATTAATAAAAAATTTAAAATTACTATTGAAGCATTATTAGATACGGGAGCTGATGTAAATTGTATCAGTGAAGGAATTGTTCCTTCCAAATATTATGAAAAAACTACTCAATTTATAACAGCTGCTAATAAACAACCTCTTATAGTTAATTACAAATTGTCTGATGTGGCAATATGTAATTCTGGAGTTTGTTTAAACACAACTTTTATTCTCATTAAAAATATATATACTCCTGTGATTTTAGGAACTCCATTTTTCCAAATGTTGTTTCCTATTAATAAAATTAATGAAAAGGGTTTATATACCAACATTAAAGGTAATGATTTATTTTTTCCATTCACAACAATACCAGTTTCAAAATCTATTAATATTTTACAAAAAATAGTGTGTAATAAAGAAAATTTTATTACTTCATTAAAAGATGAAATTCATTTTAAAAATATTAAAGAAAAATTAAATTTTGAAAAAATTCAAGAAAAAATTAAAATTATTTCTGAAAATATATCCAAAGAGATATGTGCTGATGTTCCTAATGCCTTTTGGAATAGGAAAAAACATCAGGTCAGTCTTCCTTATACAGATGATTTTAATGAGGATAAAATTCCTACAAAAGCAAGGCCTATAGCTATGGGGCCTAGACTTTTAAATTATTGCAAAGAAGAAATTGATAGTCTTCTTAAAAAAGAGTTAATCAGACCAAGTAATAGTCCTTGGAGTTGTCCAGCTTTCTATGTTGAAAATGCAGCCGAAATTGAAAGAGGAGCTCCAAGACTTGTTATCAATTATAAACCGCTTAATAAAGCATTAAAATGGATAAAGCATCCATTACCAAATAAAAGAGATTTACTAAATAGATTATTTAAAGGAAAAGTTTTCTCTTCTTTTGATTTAAAATCGGGATTTTATCAAATTCTTCTAAAAGAAGAAGATAAATATAAAACAGCTTTTACTGTACCATTTGGCCATTACGAATGGAATGTAATGCCATTTGGATTAAAAAATGCTCCAATGGAATTCCAAAATATAATGAATGAAATTTATAATTCATATATAGACTATATTATTGTCTATATATATGATGTCCTTATATATTCTGATAATATTGATCAGCATTTTAAACATTTAAATATATTTATTCAAGTTACTAAAAAAGCTGGTTTGGCAGTAAATCAGAAAAAAGTAAAACTTTTTCAAACTAAGATAAAATTCTTAGGACATTATATTGAAAATGGAATAATAATTCCTATTGAAAGAGCAATTGTTTTTGCTGAAAAATTTCCTGATAAAATCACTGATGTAAATCAATTACAAAGATTTCTTGGAAGTCTTAATTATATAGGAGATTTTTATAAAGATCTCGCTCAAGATTGTAAATTATTATTTCAAAGGTTGAAGAAAAATCCTCAACCATGGACTGATAGTCATACTTTAGCAATACAAAAAATAAAAGAAAGAGTTAAAGAACTCCCTTGTTTATCTATTGCTAATCCAGAAGCATTCAAAATAGTTGAAACAGACGCCTCTGATATTGGATATGGAGGAATACTTAAACAAAAATTAGATAATACATCTAAAGAAATTCTTGTGAGATATATTTCTGGTACTTGGAATAATACTCAAAAGAATTATTCTACAATAAAGAAAGAAATTCTTTCAATTGTTAAATGTATTACAAAATTTGAAAGTGATCTTTTAAATAAGAAATTTTTATTAAGAGTTGATTGCAAATCTGCTAAAGATATTCTTTTAAAAGATGTTAAAGTAATAGCATCTAAACAAATATTTGCTAGATGGCAAGCTATATTAGCATGTTTTGATTTTGATATTGAACATATCTCTGGAAAATCGAATTCTTTACCAGATTTTCTAACCAGAGAATTTTTGCAGGGAGCAACCTTGGAAAACGGTTCTAAAGAGACCAGCAACAGGAAAAAAGCCTATGAATAAGACACCTTTTAAAAGAGGTGCTAATGTTCAACAGCCTAATATGGCTACTACAGATGAAGAGAAATTTGATCCCATTAAAGAATTTGCAGATGATCCAACTGCATATGACATTCATTATTATAATAATGCTATATTTGCCTTAAAGGGATCAAAAGAGGAATTAAAATATCCTTATCTAATTTCAGGATGTCTTCATTGCTGTCCTGTTGACAAAGATCTAAAAGGTCTATCTCCAATTCATGTAGCTCAAAGCTATTTAATTAAAGATTTACAACCCATATTGGGAAGAAAAACTCGTGATTATTTTGAAACTATTCTAGTCGAAACTGGCTCAGTTGAAATCCAACATATGGATCGCAATCGCGATTTTGAATTCTCTAAAATGATTATAAAGAAAATTATCCCAGCGGCTAATTGGGGTTTACCTCTCGGACAAGCCAGACAATTAAACACTTTTCAGGCAATGCCAAATATGTTTAATTATCATGATTATATCATGGCATGGGATACAATTCTTATTTATGAGAATTCTCAAAGAAAACATTCATGGTGGATTAAATTCCAATTAGATGATATTCATCAATTTATCCCTACCTGGTTCAAAACTTTTTTCTTCTCATGGGGGGTAATGCCCTCTATTTTCCCTAGAAATGTTAAAAACATATGGATTAAGTTTCATCAAGCCAATCCAAAATTCGACGGAATGACCGCAATAATTCAATTCTCCATTAATTATAATGTTCCCTGGATTATAAGATGGGAGTATGGATTACAGGATTTGCCAAAAGAAAAATTTGAAATCAAATTTGCCCCTACCATTTTGATCAGAAAAATATTAATAAAATGGTGGGGAAAAGAAGACTTCTTTGGAGAAGGTAAAGCCTATGATAGACAAGGGGTAATAGCTCTTGGACCTGCCAGAGAAACTATGAAAAACATGAATCATGATACCCCAACTCAAACCACTTTACTTAAAGAACTTTTCCAACATTTGGACAAAGATACCATTACTTCTATGTTTTCAGAAGTATTTGGTGAAAAATCAAATATATCTACACAAGCATCTACCTCTTCAAAAGGAAAAGATAAAATGGAAGATGATACTACTATGGCAGAAAATGATGATCAAAATCAAGATGCACAGGATCCCTATGATGATGATGGTGATATTTTCGCATTACTTAATGCATGATGATTCAGTAGATGCAAGTTGAATGCCACCACCGATTGAGCTGGATGCCATTACCGACTAAAAGTCTTTTGTCATATATGTGTATTATTGAGTCTGTAATTTTTATATTTTATTGAGTACGTGTCTTAATTGTATTGGTTTAAGTATTTCGATAGTGGATGTACTGTTTGCTTTTGGAGTCTATAAGAGTAGAGGTTTTCCTTTGTAATGGACACACCGAAAAACAACTACTCTCTTTCTGAATAAAAGGTTTAATATTTTGAAGATTTCTCTCAAGCTTTGCTTTTTCAAACTTCTGCAAGATTATGTAAGTTTTAGTTTATGTCTTATAATTATATTTATGATCCACCCTTCGATTATATTATGCCATCTGCAAATTATCTTGTAATTTTAAAAAAGAAAATTAAATTAATTAAAACTCAAATTGAGGTTCTTGAGAATCAATTAAAAGACCCCGAAATCAATCCTGTTTATAAACAGTGGTTTACACATCCTCATCTGGAAAGATCCAGAATTACCTTAAAGGCTTACGAGAAACAAAGCTCACATTTAGCTGCTTAAAGTCGAAGATTTGAAGATTAGAGATTAAATCTATTAAATCTCTTGTAAAGTCTTGTAGAGATTATATCTCTTGTAAAGTGTTGTGAAAGTGTGATTAGAGATTAAATCTATTAAATCTCTTGTAAAGTCTTGTAGAGATTATATCTCTTGTAAAGTGTTGTGATATAGAGATTATATCTCTTGTAAAGTGTTGTGAAAGTGGTGGGAGAGGAACTCCTAATTAGATTAGGAGTTCACTTTTTATATACACCACAAGGACTCATAATTAAAAACCTAATTTTGGCACACAAAAAGAAAGAAAAATTCTCTCCAATCCCAAGCCAACTCTCGGCCGACAACTTGAAGATTTGAAGAAATTTTGCAACAAAAAGCAAATTATATTTGCTTAATTATTGATTAAGAATCAATAATATTTGTTAATGGTTAATTAAGAATCAATTAAGCAAAAATCCATGGTTATGAATCATGGAACTCACGGCCAACACAAGTTTTTTGGAAAACTAATTTCGGTCTTCCTTGTTCTTCCACCGTCGTTGCACCATATCCGGATTTTGGAAATTTGGAGGCTATAGTCTCAACGCTTAAATCGTTTCGATTTTCTAGTGCCAACCAAACGAGGAAGACAGTCTTCGATCGTTGACCTAATTAGGCGATCAAATTTTAAGAGCTGTTTGTAGGGATTTACAAGAAGGGCTATATCCGCCTACAAATCGGAATAGATTGGAGTGCAGCGTCGCAAAGGTATAATTCTAAACACCCTATAGATATTTTTAAACACACGACGCCCAAGAACAAAAATTTTAAACTTTCGTTGCGTCTTGGGTGCAAGAATAGGATGACCCAACAGTGGTATTAGATCCGGTAAACTTTTCGACCTTGGTTCCGTAGGAACAACTCAGAAAGATTGAGAAATAGAACCATCTGATTTAATTCTCAATCTTGTGTTTTAATTAAATTGTGTTGAGTTTATTATTTCTAACCGCGTAAGAATTTTTATGAAAAACGCTCCTAAAATTATTTTTGAAAAATCTGTTTTTGAAAAAAAAAAATTGGGTTCCGGGCAGACGGGCGGGGTACGCACAACGCGCGCGCAAGCGCTGCTCGGCAGGCGCGCAGCGCACGCATGGCGCCGCACGGTAGACGCACGGGTGCGGCCAGTGCACAGCGCGCCCGCCATCGCTCGATCGGATAGGATCGGGCAGCGGGCGGCACGGGCGGGTGCCCGGGAACATCTCGGGTACCGTGCTGGATCGTGGGCTTGAACTGTTCGGGCCCAGAGGCGATTTTTTTTTTATTTTTAAAAATTTTGGGTTAAAATGATATTTTTTGAAAATACGGACGATTTTACCCCTACAATAATTTTGATAAAATCAATTTCTTACAAAATAAATAATTAAACTATATTTTTATTTATTTATGTTAAAAGGTGTTTTACAAGAAATTTAATTATTTGAACTATTAATTTGATAATTATGGCGGTTAGAGTTAAATTTACAAGATACACGATTTATTGATAATATGTGATATTATGGAATTTATATAATATATGATATTAAATTTTAAAAGGATGATCGAGAGCCATGAACAATGTGCTAGGTGTATGTTAGGATATTTTACGTGTTGTATTTTTGATTATTTGATAATTAAAATTGGACCTGGTTTATGGTCCGTTCCCACCCCCTAAATTTGTATCCCAATGTGCCATGGATATTTAATGTAAATATTAGAATTAGTGGAAGATTAAGATTTGAAGACGGTGGGCCTGATCCTCGGAAAGAGTTTTGAATATCGAAGACATGTAAAATATTGGAATCTTATGTAATATTGCATTTGCATCCCTGCTATGTGGCTCGTACGGATCAATTAGCTCTCGGTTATCGATCATTCTTTATTATTTATGATGTATGAGATATATTATATATAATTAGTATGTGCGTTATTATTAATATAATGACAAGAGTTGCATGAATCCGGCAATCATACAAACAATCATGGCACGAATTTTATAATTAATGATGAGACAAATTTTTAAAATTAAAATCTCTCATTTTGGATGAGATCCAAAATTTAAATCAAGCCCATTAAAAGGATAATTAAAAGAAAGTTTAATTATTCATTGCCTTCCATCAACGGTGGTTGCATGATGAACGCTACCCGCGGTCAGTGTCTGGCTCATAGTATTGGGGAGGCCTGGAAGCCGGAAAGCTGTGACTTCAACTGACATATTTGATGTGAACTACGTGGAACTCCCATGACTTCGGCTCATATTATTGAGAGATCTCATGGCGACCGTTCATTAAGGTTCAACATTGATGGGCCGAGCTCGACACGTGAAGAGAAAGGGGATCATATTATTGGACCTTCCTCAAAAGTGAGGCAAAATTACGTAAGGGTTGCAAGGAGTTGCAATTGGGCTCTACCTTTTGGAAGTTATGATTGGCTGATATTATTCGGAATCATAATTTTGCAATTGGGCCTTGCGTACTCACTAAAGAAATTGGATTTTCCGTTTTTCATCAGATGGTGGTGAAAATGTCAAAGTAGTGGGAGGCAATTCGTAAAAACAAAAGTCCATATTTTACGTCTTACAAAATATTTTAAAATAGTCGGAAAAGTTTGTTCTGTTTCCATATCAGTATATTTACGATTTCGTCACGTAATCCATTTCTATCATTGAAAAACGTGAGGCAAAATTACGTAAGGGTTGCAAGGAGTTGCAATTGGGCTCTATCTTTTGGAAGTTATGATTGGCTGATATTATTCAGGATCCTAATTTCGCAATTGGGCCTTGCGTACTCACTAAGGAAATTGGATTTCCCGTTTTTCATCAGATGGTAGTGAAAATGTCAAAGTAGTGGGAGGCAATTCGTAAAAACAAAATTCCATATTTTACGTCTTACAAAATATTTTAAAATATTCGATAACATCTATTCTGTTTCCATATCAGTATATTTACGATTCCGTCATATAATCCATTTCTATCATTAAAACAAGCTAACCGAACACTAATTTTCAAGATTGGCTGGGAAAATTTTTCTAAATTCGGATAAAATAGCATACAAACTAATGTCAGTCTTGCTGAACTTAAAAAAACATGCAAAATGGTAGGACCATAGGATGCAAGATAAAGTGTAATATGTTTGCTTTTATGTCAAATGAACTGTAGAGATAGTTTAAGAAAATTTTGAATGTTGTTGACATTCAAATACACATGCAAGAGTTGCATAGTGCATGAAACTCGCATGATGCACACCACTTTCAAGTAACACATGACTATACGCATGCAAGATGGGGCTCTTGCTCATGAGCATGGTGTAAGTATGATTGGGCCTAATGAGAAGGTGGTGGGACTGGAATTTGACAAGACCCGATAATTTAGAACATGTATATTTCACTGCAAGAAGTCTGGACATAAGAAATTATCTGGGCCACAAATGTTTTAGCAATGATAAGTGAATGTCCAAGTAAACATAATTTCAACAACAACCAAAAGAAAACAAGATAGTCTAAACCAAGCACATATGTGACACGTTAGGCTAGGATATATTTCCCAAAGAAGAATCCACAAGCTAGTGGGAGAGGGAATGTTTGACTCGTCAAACATAAACTCTCTAAGAGACATGTGAGTCATGTCTGAAAGGAAAAATGACCAAGGCCCATATCCTAGGAAAAGTGGAACATGTACATGATCTGTTGGATTTGATCCATACTGATGTGTATGTCCCGCTAGTGTTAGCACGAGATTTGGCCATTTCTACTTCATTACTTTTACCAATGACCATTTGAGGTTTGGGTATGTGTATTTAATGAAATACAAGTCTAAAGCCTTTGAAAAGATCAAAGAATTCAGAGCAGAAGTAGAGAAACAATTAGGAAAGAGTATTAAAACAATACGATTAGATCGAGGTGGAGAATACTTGAGTACTGAGTTTTAAGACTACCTTAACGAGAATAGGATTCTCTCACAGTGGACTCCGCCTGCCACACCCCAGTTGAATGGTGTGTCAGAACGTTGTAATCGGACGAGATGAACATGGTTCGATCTATGATGGGATTCAATGAGTTGTCGCCATCCCTTTGGGGATATGCGCTTGAAATAGCGGCAAGGTTGTTGAATCAAGTCCATACAAAGACAGTGAATAAAACTCCATATGTGATATGGATGGGAAAGCCGCCCAAATATTCTTAATTAAGAATATGGGGATGTCCTGCTTACGTGAAGCAGGTAGTGGGAGACAAATTGGATAGTAGAGCCAATTTGTGATACTTCGTGTAATATCCAAAGAACTCTAGTGGATATTACTTCTATTATCCTAGTGAAACAAATGTGTTTGTTTCAAGGAATGTCACCTTCTTAGAGAAGGAGTTTCTATTGGATAGAAAAGGTGGGATTATAGAACTCGATGATATTCGAGACATCCTAATACACAACTAATAAAACCCACACCACAACAGCCAATCAAAGAAACACAAGCTCCTAGGAGATCCAAAAGGATCTAAAGGCCGCCTAATAGGTTGAGCCTGCTTCTTGAAAAGGGCAAAGGTGAGCCCATTCCTGGATGAGATCCAAGAAATTTCAAGGAATAATTGTCTGATGCCGATTCATCTAGATGACTTGAAGACATGCAGTCTGAGATGGACTCCATGTATTTGAACCGAGTGTGGTCCTTAGTAGATCCACCTTAGGGAATTGTTCCCATATGATGCAAATGAATTTACAAAAGGAAACTTGGAGCGAATGGGAAGGTGGTGACCTTCAAAGCTAGACTGGTAGCAAAAAGATATACTGAAAGGCAAGGTATTGACTATGAGGAAACCTTTTCTCCAATCACAATGTTCAAGTCAATTAGGATACTGCTAGCCATAGCAGCATGGTATGACTATGAAATGTGACAGATGGATGTGAAGACAGCGTTCCTTAATGGGGATATTAAGGAAGAGATTTACATGTCTTAACCTGAAGGATTCACATCAGTAGGAACTGAGCATAAAGTATGCAAACTTTAGAGATCCATTTATGGACTGAAACAGGCATCAAGGAGCTGGAACCTCGGATTTGACAACACTATCAAAGAGTTTGATTTTGCCAAAAATCCTGAGGAACCTTGTGTATACAAGAAGGTTAGTGGGAGTGCAGTGACATTCCTAGTACTTTATGTTGATGACATATTACTCATTGGGAATGATGTAGGGATGTTGCAGTCAACTAAAGTATGGTTAGCTGGTAAGTTCTCCATGAAGGATATGGGTGAAGCATCATATATATATTAGGAATACATATCTATAGAATAGATCAAAGAGAATGCTAGG
Source organism: Primulina eburnea (assembly GCF_022965805.1). Lineage (NCBI taxonomy): Eukaryota > Viridiplantae > Streptophyta > Magnoliopsida > Lamiales > Gesneriaceae > Primulina > Primulina eburnea. The sequence goes on along the minus strand of NC_133103.1, from coordinate 28,528,328 downwards.
GCTCACCCAATCGACATATATCGATACCATACTGAGGAGATTCTCTATGGAGGAGTCCATGAGAGGATATCTCCCAATGACTCATGGTTTGAATCTATCCAAGTCTATGTGCCCTAAGACAAATGAAGAGATAGAAACTATGAGCCGCATTCCATATGCGTTTGCCATAGACAGTATTATGTGTGGTATGATATTTACTCGACCTGACATTGCATATGCACTGAGTGATGCAACCAGATATTAGTCGAATCTCAATACACTGCATTGCAAAGTAGTGAAGAACATTCTTAAGTACTTGAGAAGAACTAAGAATTTGTTTTAGTATACGGAAATGGAGAACTAAAATTGGAAGGCTACACTGATTCTAGCTTCCAATCAGACGTATGGATGATTCGAAATCGACCTCTGGATTTGTATTCAAGCTCAATGGTGGTGATGTCTCTTGGAAGAATTCCAATCAAGACACCATAGCAGATTCAACCACTGAGGCCGAATACATAGCTGCATCGGCTGCAGCTAAGGAGGGTGTTTGGATTAGGAATTTCATCCAAGAGTTAGGTGTCATCCTCAAAAACTTGATCCAATCTCGGTCTAGTGTGACAAAAGCGGTACCGTAGCACAAACGAAGGAACCAAGGTCTCATCAGCGATCCAAACATATACTGAGGAAGTTCCACATAATCCGGGAGATTGTGGAAAGATGAGACATTTCGGTAGAGAGAGTCTACTCTACAGATAACGTTGTTGATGCACTGACGAAGCCCCTGCCAGGACCATTGTTTGAGAAGCATCGCGAAGCAATGGGTCTAAGATATATGGGTAGTTGGCTATAAGGAAAGTGGGAGATTGTTAGAGTAGGTGACCGGCAAGCCAACTTCTGGCTCGAACTTTATTGACTCTAAAGTAAAACATTATTTATTTAGATAATATTTTACGATTATGGTATTATAGTTTATCTGTATATTCATGCAAGCTGCATAGATAAAGTACTTGAATATACAATAGGTACCATGAGGTCTGGGTCGCAACGTAAGATCATGAAACTCATTAGGAAGTGTACTGTATATTCTAAACATTTTCCTAGTCGAATCAGCCGCCTAAAACAAAGATAAAGGTCGCTCGAGCTTGAGACTAGCATCTGTGGTGTAAACGCCATGTTTCATTGGCAAGGGCATGGAGATGTCCATTCACGCAGATGGGTGATCATATGATGATGCACTGAACAACCCTCCCTCGGACTATCCAAGTGGTTCCCACTTATCGAGTGGAATAGTCTGCAGTTATGGTTGTATAACATTAGTCCTTTGACCCGGGACAATGTAGAGGCTATACGTACTAGCATGCACTTTGATCCGTTTATCGACTCCATCAATGGTCATCAGGTGGCGAGGTTGGGTGTAGTTTTGAAATACGTAGGAGCAAATGCATTGTAGTCGAGGATTAACCGTTCGCCTACGGTTAAAGATATCCTATGTGATATAATGAATTAATAGTACAAAGAGTCTCTGGCCAGAGCAAGAAATGTGCTTTAGGAAAAGGTTTTTTCCTAGTTGCACATGTCATGCCACTATTAGTACTCAAAGATAAATTACATCATTATCGAATTCATATGCAACTCTCGATATACCAATGGTTGCAGATTTTATCGGGATATATGTGTTGAAGGGACTATATGGTCACGTAATCATACAACATGTGACGTCATATGCATAAAAACTTTCTTTTCGACGACGTAATAATATAATGCATATACGACAAAATAGTGCAATCATCACACTATCTACAACAGTGCAGCAGAAACAGTATAATAAATACATACACACAACTCAAATAAGACAATATAATATATTGTCTCTATCTACTATCAACTACATGACTGTTTGACTACACACACCTAGTCCTTCACCACTATCATGTCTCACGATATATTCCTGTAACATGTCCAACAGAAACAGCCCACAAATGGTGAGCATACACAATAATCATCATCGCAATACATAACCGTATTTATTAGCAACAACATAAGATATAACTGAAATGATAACATAAATGCTTCCTTTGCCATTTCTGGACAATCAGTCATCAACAACCTCAACAACATCACACTGCAACAATAACATCGACGATACGTCGCACCCCAACTCCTGCGACAGCAATATCATCGAACGAACGACGGTACGTCGCACCCCACAGCAATATCGTCGAACGAATAACATCAACGAATCGTCACACCCCAACTCCGGCGACAGCAATATCGTTGAATGAACAACATCAACGTGACGTCTCCCAACAACGGCAGCCAACAACATCAACAATAATAAACAACAACATATATAATATCAAATCACCCAATTCCAGTGATTTATCATTGTTCAACGCAATAGTATTTATCAATTTAAACAATAACAACATATGCTTGTACGTCAACACGTACCTGATAATCGAGTATATATATATATATAATCCGGCTATTTCTTTGATCTCGAGCCTTGTGTTGTATCTAAATAATTAAACAACAATTATCAGATCATTATCACCGTATCAATACAATCATAACAGCCTCAATATATAACATCAAATAGCCCAACAAAAATTATTCAACAAAATATAAAACTCGATTATAAATTATTATCATTCAACAATTTCATATTCTGGTGTATTTAATTCACAATACTAACATAAATACACCTTAATAAATTAACTCCAATTAATAGGCTGTTTTACAACATCCGTTAAACTACGAAAACTTTATATCAACGTGTAGCCTATACTTCGTAGATTCCGAATATATGATCAGAATTAATAACAACTGACAAACAACTCAATCCAACGATTAAAAATCCCTTATTATAACAAATTAGAAATAATTCAAAACAACATCACATAATCTTCTCTACTTCGTTAAAATCATATAATATTCAAAAAATTTCAATTTCTGTATGATTTAACAATTTATCGGATTTATTTCAAAAATCAACGAATTTCAAACATCACCAAAAATATAAAATTTATATCTCAAATCGAAGACCTCGTGGCAACGATTCCAGAACTGAAGTCGGTTCGTCGATTCGATAAACCGATAAGTCGCACGATCGAAAAGAAAATTTAAAAATCTCATTTCTCTCTTCTCTAACCCTACTGTCAAAACTTGCTGTCAAAATAATGAATTCTCGATCAATATTTTCAAAGTTATCTTTTTCTTATTTTTTTTGAAATATTATATTGTATTATATTAATAATACAAAAAATTAATATAACAATACAATTCATAACTAAATGGAATAAGATAATTGAAATACAAATGCAACTTGAAACACATAATTCAAATACAAATAATTCAATGATTTTTCGGTCGATATAAAAGAATAAAAGACAAAAATGCTCACTTCGCACTACGAAATACTTTAATTGATCATTTGTGGGATGAATATAGTTATTCAAATATTTAAAGTTGTATTCTTATTATATTTGAAGTTGTATATGTATTGTGTTTGAATTTTTATTCATATTTTTCCATTTAAATAATTTTTGTATATTAATTCATATTATATATAAATTAATTAATTATTTATATAATTAAATTATAACTTAATATTATTATTTATTTAACATTTCCAATGCCAATATATCTGTTTGGACCAGTCAAACGATCAAATTTTTCAAAACTCAAAACATGAAACTTCTATATATTTGAGTTTTCTACGTTATATCCAAATTTCAAATCATTTGGACTTCTTATGACCAACATATGTCATATTTAATTCTGTAAAAATTGTTAATTATTTAGTAATATCCAATTACTAAATCAACAAATTGTAATATTTGCTTCAGGCGTTACATTTCTACCCCCCTTAAATGAATTTCGACCCCGAAATTAGTCAACAATGGTAATAACATGCATAAATAAAGATGCGTCATACCATCTGAATAAGTAGGGGTAGAGCTCTCTCATATGCCACTCTGTCTCTCAAGTGGCTTCTTCGACACCTCTATGCTCCCACTGAACCTTCACCATCGGTAAAAGCTTAATACGAAGCTTCCGTTCAGATCGATCCAAAATACGAACTGGTCTCTCAACATAAGACAAATCAGGATCTAACTGAACATCAGAAATATCCAACACATGTGAAGGATCCGGGTTATACTTCCGCAACATCGACACATGAAACACATCATGAATACCAGATAAAGATGGAGGTAGAGCCAATCGATAAGCCAAAGTGCCTATCCGCTGCAATATCTCATACGGGCCAATATATCTCGGTGCTAACTTTCCTTTTACATCAAATCGTACTGTACCACGAAAAGGATAATATTTCAAAAATACTCGATCGCCCTGCTGAAATTCTAATGGTCTTCGTCTTTTATTTGCATAGGCAGTATGTCTATCTTGAACTGCTTTCGATCGCTGATGTATCAACTTTACTTTCTGTTACATCTCATTAATCATATCAGGACCTGTGACTGCAGCTCGATCAACATCATCCCAGTATAATGGATATCTACAATGTCTCCTATTTCCAAGTCGGTACATCTAAACTCCTCAATTCACCTCCTGGCCTTCTCCTCTCAGCTTTGATCCGTTGACAATTGAGACATCGACGTACAAAATCAATCACATCACGTTTTATCCCCTTCCACCAAAACTGAGAACGTAGATCCTTATACATCTTCTTGTCACCGAGGTGGATAGAATACCGACTACAATGTGCACGCCGCAACAGACCCTGGCGCAACTGAGATGCATCAGGAACTACCCATCTATCCTTCATCCTCAAACTGCCATCAGTAGCCACTGTAAAACAAGTATCTTGTTTCCGAGAAACCAACTCCTTCTAGCGCTGAACTCTCTCATCTGTCATCTGTGCATCACGAATACAACCATATATATTAGGTTCAGCTAATAAGGTAGATTCCTGGATAGGAGTCGTCGAGATATCAAAATCATATCCCAAAGAACAACAAGACATCATCATAGCTGATAAACGACTCACATCCTCTGCAGTACAACTCACTTTACGACTCAGTGCATCAACTGTAAGATTGGCTCAACAAGGATGATACCAATTTCACAATCATAATCTTTCGACAAATCTAACCATCGTCTCTGTCTCATATTCAACTCTGTCTGGGTAAACAAAAATCTCAAACTCTTATGATCCGTATAAATCGTAAACGAGGTACCATATAAATAGTGTCGCCATATCTTCAAGGCAAAGATAATTCCTGCCAACTCCAAATCATGCACAAGGTACCTTGTTTCATGTGGTTTCAGCTGTCTCGAGGCATATGCCACCACATGTCGATCCTGCATCAAAACACATCCAAAACCATGTAATGATGCATCAGTATAACCAACAAACCTCTCGTTTTCTGTAGGGATTGATAACACCGGTGCAGTCGTCAGTCGGTGCTTCAACTCCTGAAAACTCCTCTCACATGCTTCAGACCACTGAAATCACACACCTTTCTGAGTCAACTGTGTCAAAGGTCTAGCAATATTTGAAAATCCCTCAATAAATCGACGATAATAACCTGCTAAACGCAAGAAACTATGGATCTCTGGTACAGACATACGTGCAGACCACTGTAACACGGCTTCGACCTTCGTTGGATCAACAAAAATCGCATCTCTCGATATAGCATGACCCAAGAAGACCACAATCCAACCAAAACTCACACTTACGGAGTTTGGCATACAACTGTCTATCTCGCAACACCTGTAATACTGTGCGCAAGTGCCCTGCATGCTCAGCCTCACTCCTGGAATATATCAATATATCATCAATAAACACAATAACAAACCGATCGAGATAAGGCTGAAATACCCTATTCATCAAACTCATGAACACAGCTGGAGCATTCGTCAACCCAAACGGCATAACCAAAAATTCTTAATGCCCATATCTAGTCCTGAATGCTGTCTTCTGAATATCCTCCTCTCTAGCTCGTATCTGATGATATCCTGACCTCAATTCAGTCTTCGAAATACTGAGGTTCCCTGTAACTGATCAAACAAATCATCAATACGAGGGAGGGGATATTTATTCTTAATCATTACCTTATTCAGATGTCGATAGTCAATACAAAGCCACATCGTTCCATCTTTTTTTCTCACAAATAAGACTGGTGCACCCCAAGGCGATACACTAGGGCGAATGTATCCCTTGTCCAGCAAGTCCTGCAACTGGGCTTTTAACTCTCTCAACTCTGTTGGTGCCATTCTGTAAGGAGTACGAGAAATAGGGGAAGTACCTGGCATCAACTCAATCCCAAACTCCACCTCACGGGCTGGTGGGAAGCCTGAAATCTCATCAGGAAATACATCGGCAAACTCAGCAACTATAGGTATCTCCTCTATTCCCACCTCCTTCTTCTTTTCTGTCACATCTACAGCATAAATAAGATAACCCTCATGTCCATGCTCCAATAACCGAGACATCCTGATAGCAGATACCAACGGAACACGGGGACGAGAACCCTTCCCATAAAATGTCCAACGCTCTTTCTCATTTGTATAAAAATATATCACCCGATGATAACAATCAACTGTCGCACAATATCTCCTCAGCACATTAATTCCCACAATACAATCAAAATCAGTCATCTCTAAAATAATCATATCAGATCTCAGCTCATAGCCCTCATAAGAAATAATATCATATGATATCATCGATACAACTGATATATCAACTCCAGAGGGTGTCGAAACAGAAAAAGACATAGAAAATGGAGACGAGAGCATATGATGCTCAACAACAAACCTCTTCGATATAAATGTATGCGAGGCACCAGTATCAACAAGAATATAAGCAGGATAAGAACATAAATAACACTTACCCGCTATCATCTCCTCTCCTGCCTCCTCTGCCTGCTCTCGGGTCAAAGAATACTGTAATATCCCAAGTTTTTATTGTTCTATGATCAATGATTTCATGTGTTATGGTTATGGGATATTCATATATTGATATGGTCAAGTTTGGTGATGGTTATAGTTAATGTTATTGACAATGGTTTAGAGAATTTATAGTGGTCTAGTTGTTGATGATTTTGGGAATGGATGAATGCTAGTTGTGATGGTATTATGCTTGATTTTAGAAGAAGTTTGGTTGTTATAATTTATAAGAATTGAGTGGAATAAGAAAAGGTTGGATATTAAGTCAAGAAATGATGTTTTTAGGAGTTCGTGTCGGAGGAATAGAGCTAGGGTGCAGCGTGTAGCGCTGCTGCGCGGCGCAGCAGCGCACCCGCGCTGCCACAAGCAGCGCAGGGGCGCTGCCTGCGCCGAACCAGCAGCGCACCCGCGCTGCAAGTTGAGCGCGGGTGCGCTGCCATGATGTATTGGACGAAATTGCTACTTCCAAAACACGATTTTAAGCTTGGGAATTGATTTTTATGCTTGGTTTTGAGATTTATCTTCATTCCTTCATTTCTACTTCTCTCTCATACGCTTCCTTCTCATCTTCTTCCCCAAAATTCTCTCTTCCAAATCTTCAACCAAGTTCAAGGATTTTTGAGGAAATCTTAGCATCTCCTAGTCTAGGTGCAAGCTACAAGGTAAGATCTTAGTTATTCTTTGGTTTTGCAAGGAATTGTTGGGTTGAAGGGTTGAGTTGACTTTTTGGATCTATGTATATATGGTGTTAATTCATAGATTTTATGGTGTTTATTGTTGTAGGGATTCTTTTGAGGTCATCTTTGCCACCAAGTGTTGATTGGGTTGTAAGTAGAGGCTATTCCTTGTGCTCACATGATATATATGTATCCAAGCCATTTTATTGATGTCTAGCTTCGTTCATTGTTTCGTTATTGCCATATTTGTTGTTATATATTCATTGATCCAAGAATCCTTGATAAAGAAGCTAGCAAGATATTGTGCTTATCAAGTGTTTGTTCAATTGTCCCAATGAATTTCATATGTTTCAATCCAAGGAATGATAGTAATTCATGCATGTTATTGGCCAATCATATGAAGAGTATCTCTCACAGTCTGGTATATATTTTCATATATCACAGAGATACTATCCATAGGTTATCTCTCACAGTCTGATATATATATATATATATATATATATATATATATATATATATATATATATATATATATATATATTAACAGAGATAACATTCACAGGTCACAGAATACAAGTTACAGACTATCATTTCCTCTCATGGTTATCTCTCAAAGTCCGATATATATTTATATATATTAACAGAGATAACATTCACAGATTACAGATCATTGAGCTATTGTTTCATTTCCTTTAATTCATGTTATGATATACCATCTATATCGATTTTATCATTATTGTTCATTGAGGATGGTATTATTCAATGTTTATTGCCATTGCAATGTTTCAAGCCAAGCCATATAAATATGTATTTGTTATGTAAAGTTCTCTACTTACTGAGTTTTATCTCATTTCAGTTAATGTCATGTGATGCAGGTAATAAAAAGATTTGAAGCAGATTGTCCAAGGGGAAGAAGTCATATAGCTACTGTATTGGAAAAGTTTTATTTAATTATGTTAATGTTTTTATTGGTGTGTGTTGAACATTTAAAGTTTAAAAATATCATGTATTTTATTATATGTAATATTGGTATTTGAATTAGATGTTTAAGATTATGTATTGTATGTATTGTAAGACAATGTTTGCAATGTATATATAGTATAATTATTTTTATTTTAAAGATAAATGCTTCCGCTGACGTCAGGTTATTTTAGAATTTAAAATGTGTTAAGTAGTGGGTTGTTTCAATTGGTATCAGAGCAAAGTTCTTTGGACCATATATGACTTCTTCTGCCTAAGACAATTTGGTATGTTTTCGATCCTGCATCTATTGATTTTAACATTGACAGTTGATTCTATTTCATTGACATTGATGTATTCTTTCATCCTATCCATGTTTATATGAGCATATGTATAGGAAATGCCTCCCAAGCGTAAGAATGTTGAAGGGGATGATAGTACCCCTCCCATAGACAAGACTACACGAGTAATAGATGAATTCACTAAGTTATTGCAAGAGCAAGCTAAGGTTCATGGTGAACAGATTCAACAGTTATTGACTATGCAATCGACGATTCAAGGTCAAGTTCAAGAACGAGTCCAAGGCACGACAAACAGTTCTGAAAATGGTGCTTATGATCGTTTCAGGCGGATGAACCCTCCTGAATTTATTGGTGGTCCTGATCCATTAGTAGCTCTAGAATGGGTTAAAGCTTTGGAAGCCATCTTCAACTATTTGAAATTCACTGAGCAAGAGAAGGTTAGTTGTGCTGTGTTTATGTTGGTCAAGGCTGCTCGTATTTGGTGGGAAGCCACCAAAGTGACTGTTAATGTTGAAGAACTGAAATGGAACGAGTTTAAAGATTTATTTCAAGCCAAATATTTTTCAAGGGAAATTAATTACAAGAAGGTGAAAGAATTTCTTGAGTTAAGACAGGCTTCTTTGTCTGTTGCTGAGTACATATTGAAATTTGAAGAAGGTTGTGTATTTGTTCCGTTTATTGCCGAGAATGACAAGGATAAAGGTGAACACTTTCTTCGTGGGTTGAAGCCCGAAATTATAAGGGATGTGCATATGTCCAAGGTGGTGACATATCAAGAAATTGTGGAAAGAGCCTTACTTGCTGAACATGATGAGCAAGAGATAGAGAAGGAAAGGCAGTTGAGGAGACAAGTTTTTCAAGCTAATGGTCAGGGTTCAAGTGTAAATGTTCGAGGAGGTTATAAAGGCAAAGGCAAGATGGAGCAGCGTAGTAGGCTTCCTTTGCCTCCTACAGATAGTGAACGACCATTGTGTCCCAAGTGTGGAAAGCCACACAAAAGAGAATGTTTAATCGGAAGTGGTCGTTGCTATAGATGTAAGGAAATGGGGGACACAGTATATAATTGTCCTCTTTCGTTTGGAAAAGGAAAAGTTCAGGGAAGAATCTTTACGATCACAAAAGAGGGCGCAAATCCTGATGCTTCAGTCATATCAGGTAATATTTTCATTTTGGGCAAAGAAGCACTTTGAAACGTCCTCATCTTTTATTGCTTTAAAAGTACTAGAAATTTTTTTTTTTATCTCTCACATTTTCGGTCATTACATGCACATGCACATAAAAATAATCTTGCACCATTTTAAAGTAAATCATCCAACTAGTATTTGAAAATTTAAATGAATAATCAAACCAGAAATCGTAAAACGTTTTACCAAACCTAAAAAGCAATAAATGTTGAAAAGTGTAGCCCATACTAAACTCTCAAAAATCTCTCAAAAGCATAAACAAATAGTCTTAAAATCTTTAAAAGAAATCATAAAGCGTAATGCGGAAAAGTAGAAGCGCTGGTCCTCGGATTGTGTGCACCTTCAGTCCAGTAGTATCACCCGTCAAGTCCTCCCTCAGAACCACCTACATCCATCACACCTAGTGAGTCTAAAGACTCAACACACCATAATCTTTGTAACGAGTAATACGTAATACAGTCAACATATAACGGTGAAAAATATTTGTACTTAAAATATCGTTTTCATGAAGATGCATAAACATAAACATTTTCGTAAACATTTTCATGATGCATAAAACTTTAAACATAAACATTTTCATGACATGCATAAATAAACCTTAATCTTTTTCCTTTTTCCTCAACATGACATAACATTTAAACATGATCATAAACATTTTCCTTTTCCTTTTCCTTTGTTGAATTCAGTTCGTTAATTGTGACTTTCCTCTCATGACATGACCTCTCGATGGATCCATCAGAAATATAACCACAGTACTGGGCGGCGGGGGACACCAGCAACACTCTCACCGATCAACTGGGCCCTGGCCTAACATGAATCGAATAGAAATACGATCGTCGGGGCTCCCAATGCGCTTTCTCCTCACGACATTCCTATCCTAACCTCAAACCTCATAACCTCTTAACCTCTTGTTCGCAATAATGGAAACACGATCGTCGGGCTCCCACTGGGACCATCACCCTCACGATATCGCCACCATTAACGAACTAGTCACAATCACTTCACATCCTTCAACACTTTTCATTCACATCACTTTATAAAAACGTGCATAACATAACATTTTCATTTCCTTTGAAACCAAGCATGCAACATGTATTTTAAACGTCTTCTTCAATCATAAACGTTCTTTAGACATTTAAAAATCAGCATTTAATCATGCGAAATTCATATACATTTCAAAATCATCATAATAACATAAAACAGCATTTCGGGCACTGCCATGACCTTTACTAATTTCCCGGTGTAAAATGACCGTTTTACCCCTAGCTTCGACATTTTTCGTTTTTGATTATTTTCTTGATTTCATGACTCAACATGTCCCAAATAATTATTTAAGCTTATATGAATTTTTTCGTAATTTTATTTGGCTTAAACTTAGACTTTTTCAATTATCTTTTCTTAATTATTTTAACGGTGTTTTAATCCCGAAAATTACCAAACTTTAATATAAAATTCCTAAATTCTAAATTTAGTCTTTTTATATTATTTTAGCCCTTATGGATCACGACTCGACCCCCGTGAGTCGTTTTCCAATTTTTCTTTGTTTTAGAACTCAATTTGACACCTAAACTTCAACCCCGAGCCATCTCTTAATTTTATCGAGTTACCCCCCGAACCATATCGAGCCAAAAGTTGCCCAACATGTCAAAGTTACCTACTGGACTCTAAGTTCGACAAGGAACCCACCCAAAACCAAAAAACGAGACAACCCAACCCGCTGCTAGTGCTGGCTGAGAACACCTATTTGCATGGGTTCTATGTTTTGATGTCTAGACCCTAACCCACGACTTGAACCTCTAACCTACCCCTCCAACACTCGTCTAGGACTCTTAGGATGTACCCTGACCCAGCCCTTGAACCCCAGGCCAAGCCCACGTCTCCTGCGCAAACCCTGAAGTCTGCGCAAGGCAGAAGTGCTTCTCGGGTGGAGCCTTGCTTGGCAAGGCCTCCTCCCAGCCCACACGACTCGAGTCCTAGCATGACTAGGACTCCTCCCTGACCCCTAACCGACTCTAGCCGAGCCCTGGCCCAAGCCAAGACCAAGCCAAATCCTTTTTTTTTTCATGGAACCCGATCACCCAAACCATGACAGCAAAGAACGGTTCTCTTTTTTTTTTGTTTTCTTGTTTTCTTGATTCGGTGGTGATCGGCTGTGTCTAAGAATTCTTCTAACGTGTACAGACGTCTATTTAGCATTTTTTTAACATCATGGCAGCCCCTCACAACATAAAACATGAGTTTAGATCATAGGAACATGAATTTACTCTTGTACATGCCATAAACCGTAAATATCGAAAACGATTTCCGTGTTCTTCATGCATTCAAATATTCGAACAATAATATGATATGATGGATGAGAAAAGTAGATTAAGGCGTGCCTTTGCGTTATATACGCTCGAATAACCGACGACAACGAAGAACGGGAGAGATGACAAGGCTAGAACTCCACGTGAAAGCCTCCCAAGGCTGCTGCCGATTTTCTTTTCCAGAATTAAAGAGTGCCGTGTGTGGTGTTGTGTTGGAGAGAGTTTTTAAAAGATAAAATAGAGTGGCCGATTAGGTGATTCTAGAATTGTGGCAAAAATACACTTTATATACTAATATAATTATCTAAATAGGCTTAGGCCTATTAAGCCATAAATTAAAGCCCAATTAAATTAATTAGATTTTAAATAAAATAGAAACAAGGTTTTCTTTTAAATAAAAATGTGAATTTAATAGCCGGGATGCCCGAAAGCTCGAATTTTATTTTAAAAACCAACACCGATAAAATCTACGTCCCGGCGTATAAAATCATCTCAAAACTCCTTATTTTCGAAAATGCTTAGAATATCGACCATCTTTTAAATCATTAAAAATAATCATTTAATAAAAATATTTTACATTTTCTTCAGCCCTCGGTCCCCGTTCCTCGATCGTCGCTTGAATATTCCTAAAAATTTACATTTTATGCATGATGACAATAAAATCATATTTAGCAAATAAACATGTATGTCACATAATTAATTAGCAATTAAAATAAATTAATTACCCATTTTTCATAATTTCGTAGATTCGCATGCAGTTGGATTACGTCGTCTAATTTTGGACCTTACAATTCCTCCCCCCTTAAATAAAATTTCGTCCTCGAAATTAGAACTTACCGAATAAATCTGGATAGCGACCCTTCAAGTCCCTCTCGGTTTCCCAAGTAGCTTCCTCTTCCGAGTGATTCAGCCACTTGACCTTGACCATTGGAATGACTTTGTTTCGCAATCGTCTTTCTTGTCTAGCCAGAATCTGGACAGGTCTTTCCTCATAAGTCATATTTGGAGTTAGTTGGAGAGGTTCATAATTAAGCACATGCGACGGATTCGACATGTACTTCCGCAGCATCGAAATGTGGAACACATTGTGAACTCCAGAAAGTGCGGGTGGCAGTGCCACTCTATAAGCTAGTGACCCAATCCTCTCCAAAATCTCGAACGGACCAATAAATCTCGGACTAAGCTTGCCTTTCTTGCCAAAGCGCATAAAACCCTTCATGGGTGCTATTTTCACAAATACGTGGTCGCCCACTGCAAACTCTAAGTCCCTACGCCTCTTGTCCGCATAACTCTTTTGTCGGCTTTGTGCAGTCTTCATTCTATCACGAATTTTGACTACTAGCTCAGCCGTATCTTCAATCACATCTGGACCAATATCTCTTCTTTCCCCAACTTCATCCCAATGAATAGGAGATCTACATTTTCTTCCATAGAGTGCCTCAAAAGGAGCCATCCCAATTGATGATTGGAAACTGTTATTGTAGGTGAACTCCACTAGAGGTAACTTTGGTTCCCAACTGCCTTGGAAATCAATAACGCATGCTCGCAGTAGATCTTCCAAAATCTGTATAACCCTCTCTGACTGGCCATCGGTCTGAGGATGGAATGTTGTACTGAATAGTAACTTGGTCCCCATCGCTGCATGTAGACTCTTCCAAAAAGATGACGTGAATCTCGGATCTCTGTCAGAAACAATGGTTACCGGAATCCCATGCAGCCGAACTATCTCTCGAACATACAAGTCGGCATACTGAACCATAGTGAATGTCATCTTAATAGGTAGAAAATGCGCTGATTTCGTAAGACGATCAACTATCACCCAAATGGCATTAAATCCCTTAACAGTCTTAGGCAATCCTACAACAAAGTCCATGGTGATATTTTCCCATTTCCACTCGGGAATAGGGAGTGGCTTCAATTTTCCCGCTGGTCTCTGATGCTCTGCCTTGACTTGCTGACAAGTCAAGCACTCGGATACATACCTCAAGATGTCTCTCTTCATGCCTGGCCACCAATACAACAACTGCAAATCCCTATACATCTTTGTACTGCCCGGATGAATGGAATATGGTGTGTCATGGGCTTCCTTCATAATGAGATGTCTCAAAGAATCGTCACTAGGAACCCATAGACGGTCTCGATAACGGACTAAACCATCCACCACTGAATATAAATTCCGGCCCTTGGCTTCATCTCTAGCTCTCCACTTTTGCAACTGCTCATCAGTGGACTGCCCATCACGGATTTTATCTCTCAATGTTGATTGGACTGATAATGTGGCAAGATTAGGGGCCTCGCCCCTAGCATACACTGTAAGCTCAAACCGCTGTATCTCGGACTGCAACGGTCTTTGGAGCGATAATTGAGTGATAACTGCTGCCTTTCTACTCAATGCATCTGCCACTACATTAGCTTTTCCCGGATGGTAGCTAATTTCACAGTCGTAGTCCTTTACCAATTCAAGCCATCTGCGCTGTCTCATATTCAACTCCTTTTGGGTGAAGAAGTATTTCAAGCTTTTGTGATCAGTGAATATTTTGCACTTCTCCCCATAGAGGTAGTGTCTCCAAATTTTCAGTGCGAAGACTACTGCTGCAAGCTCAAGATCATGAGTGGGGTAGTTCTTTTCATGAATTTTCAACTGTCTTGACGCATAGGCGATAACTCGGTCGTTTTGCATAAGAACTGCGCCCAAACCAAGCTTAGAAGCGTCGGTATAAAGAACATAATCCCCTTGCCCCGATGGCATAGATAGCACTGGCGCTGATATCAAGGCTTGCTTCAACTTGTCAAAACTGTCTTGGAACTCGGGTCCCCAATTAAATTTTGCATTCTTCTTTGTCAAGGCGGTCATGGGTACCGCTATAGATGAGAACCCCTGAATAAACTTGCGATAGTAGCCAGCTAGTCCCAAGAAACTGCGAATCTCGGTGACGCTCTTTGGTACTAGCCACTCTCTCACAGCTTCCACCTTACTTGGATCGACCTCTACTCCACTACTAGAGATGATGTGGCCTAAAAACGCCACTCTATCAAGCCAAAACTCGCACTTACTGAATTTTGCATACAACTTTCTATCTTGCAGTACTTGCAGTGAGGTATTCAAATGACGGCTATGCTCCTCTCTGCTCTTGGAATATATCAAAATGTCATCAATGAAGACAATAATAAACTGATCCAGAAACGGATGAAAGACGCGATTCATGAGATCCATGAAGATCGCTGGCGCATTGGTCAACCCGAATGGCATGACCATAAACTCATAGTGCCCATATCTTGTGCGAAACGCCGTCTTGTGAACATCAGACTCCTTAACTTTCAACTGATGGTATCCCGATCGCAGATCAATTTTTGAAAATATCGAAGCCCCTTGCAATAGGTCAAATAAATCCTCAATTCTCGGTAATGGATACTTATTTTTGATGGTGACCCTGTTGAGCTCCCGATAATCAATTCAAAGACGCATGCTACCATCTTTCTTTTTCACAAATAGCACTGGAGCACCCCATGGAGAGTAACTAGGGCGAATGAAACCCTTGTCTAGCAGTTCTTGAATTTGATCTTTCAATTCTTTCATTTCAGCGGGTGCTAGACGATACGGTGCTTTAGATATAGGAACAGTGCCCGGCATAAGATCAATGGAGAACTCCACCTCACGATCGGGTGGAATGCCAGAAACGTCTTCGGGAAAGACGCTAGGAAAATCTCTCACAACATCAACATCTTCTAACTTCTGGCTGATAGTCTCATGTGCAGTAGTGACACAAGCTAGATAAGCTGGACATCCACGCTTGATAAGCTTCCTCGCACATAGACAAGAGATAATATGCGGCGTTTGCTTGTTTCTCGCCGCCTCGAAAACAAAAGATTTGCCACTGGGTGGCCTGATAGATACAGATCGCTGACGGAAATCAATCGAAGCTCCATTCGCTGATAGCCAATCCATCCCAAGTATAATATCGAATTCGGGCATAGGAAGCACAATAAGATCTGCCCGAACAACATCTCTGAATAAACGAAGCTCCAGATTCTTAACAATCTTAGATGTGAGCATCTGATCACCGGAAGGAATCGAAACCTTGAAACCCAAACCCATATCTTGAGGAGTAATATTCAGTCTTTTGGTGAAGGTTTCTGATATGAAGGAATGTGTAGCTCCCGAATCTAGCAACGCATAGGTAGCTACCCCTAGAATGATGATCCTCCCTGTGATGGAAAAGTCTTTTAAATCTTTTCGGTTTGAAACTTAAGGATTTACTATCATTAATTCTCAAGGTTGGACGAAGATTTCGGGTTGATCTTAAACATTTCTAGGAAGATTTGCACTTTAGTCCCTTAACTTTTGGAATTTTGAAAAATTGACCCATAATTTCGAATTATTGCAATTAAGTCCTTATTTTATTCGAAGTTCTGATTTAATCCTTGATGTTCGATAATTGCATTTTGATCCTTAAGAATTCAGAATTTTGCATTTAGGTCCATTAATTCGAATATTTGCATTCAAGTCCCTTAAGTTTCGAAAATTGCATATTGGCCCCCCTCTAAATTCGAAAAAAAACCCCTTTTCGATTTTCTTTAATTTTGGCCCTAAGACTTTTTATTTGGAATCATAACATCCTTCTTATAAAATAAGGCACAAAATTCAAATAATTTCTCTATGGTTTCTAGAATCATTGCTTAAGTTCAACTAAATAGAACATGCAACCTAATTTATTCTAGGTTGAAACTTGATCACAATTCAATCTTAATAACCAATTTAACATTTCATGCAGAAATAAGTAATATAAAAATGTTAAATGACTAGGTTACCCGTGATGAGTGTAGTGTCTGCCTCCCCTTCAGCTTCCTCGGCGTTCATCACATAAGCTCGGGCCGTAGTAGCTGCTAACCTCTTTGGGCAATCATTGGCTATGTGTCCATCCTCTTTGCAGAAGAAACATTTACGAGATCCCCATTCGCATTTGCCAAGGTGAAAACGGTTGCACTGCTTGCAAGGTTGTCTCTCATTAGGCTTTGGTGCTCCCGGATTCTGTGGCTTCGACGGCACTGGCTTCTTAACTTGACCTTGGGGCTTTTGAGACCCTTGAGGTCTAGGAGGTCCCGTATACGGCTTCTTGGCAGGCTGATTATTATTATGATGTTGTTGCCTCTTCCGCTGTAGCTCAAAGTCAATATCCTTCAAGGATTGCTCAGCCCGATAAGCACATGTAACTGCCGTAGCGTAATTACCCGGATTCATCATCATGACCTTATCCCGAACAGTAGGTCGTAGGCCATCCACGAAGTGCCTAAGCTTCTCCTCCGCATCTCCCGCAATAAGGGGCACAAAGTGGCAACCCCTATCAAACTTCTTCACAAAGTCGGCAACAGGTACGTCTCCCTGACGGAGAGTCATGAATTCCCTCTTTATCCGACTCCGGACATCAGCAGTGAAGTATTTCTCATAAAATTTCATTTTGAACTGAGCCCAGGTGAGTGTAGCAAGATCAACACCATGCTCTGCTCCCTCCCACCATAAAGAAGCATCATCCCTAAGCAGATAGGTAGTGCACCTCACGCGGTCGGCATCTCCCATGTCTAGATAGCGGAAATGCACCTCTAGCGAACAGATCCAACTCTCAGCAGCAAAAGGATCGGTGGTGCCAGAAAATTTCTTGGGCCCTAGTCTCCGGAACTGCTCATAAATATCCTGCGGTGGCCTAGGTGGCGGCTGTTGCTGCTGCATCTGCTGTAACTGCAGTTGTAACTGCTGCTGTTGCAACTGTTGCTGCTGTATCTGTTGCTCAAAGAGACGAGTCATGCCTTCTAAGGCACGAGTAGCAGGATCCCCCGGTGGGGGTGGTGGTGGTGGTGGTGCATTTCCTTGACTGTTCCCTCGTCGGTTAACACTGTTCTCGGCTTGGTTCTCGTGAGCATGAGCACGTCTAGGAGGCATTATATCTGAATGTTTTCCAAATTCTAACGTAACCAACATGCGTTTAAATCTAAGTTCTCTAATCATGCGACAAATCCTAACTCAATTAGCAAATTAAGCATGCAAAGCATAAATACTCAAAAAGCTAATAAACATTCATCGTAAACATAATATTCATAACTTCATGCAGGTTAAGTCATAAAATCAGATAAAGCATGTAAAACTTACAACTTGGAGGTTTGACGACTGATCTTCCCGGCGCTGATGGTGGCACAACCCTTTACAGAACCACTGCTCTGATACCAACTGAAACGTCCTCATCTTTTATTACTTTAAAAGTGCTAGAAATTTTTTTTTTATCTCTCACATTTTCGGTCATTGCATGCACATGCACATAAAAATAATCTTGCACCATTTTAAAGTAAATCATCCAACTAGTATTTGAAAATTTAAATGAATAATCAAACCAGAAATCGTAAAACGTTTTACCAAACCTAAAAAGCAATAAATGTTGAAAAGTGTAGCCCATACTAAACTCTCAAAAATCTCTCAAAACATAAATAAATAGTCTTAAAATCTTTAAAAGAGATCATAAAGCGTAATGCGGAAAAGTAGAAGCGCTGGTCCTCGGGTTGTGTGCACCTTCAGTCCAGTAGTATCACCCGTCAAGTCCTCCCTCAGAACCACCTACATCCATCACACCTAGTGAGTCTAAAGACTCAACACACCATAATCTTTGTAACGAGTAATACGTAATACAGTCAACATATAACGGTGAAAAATATTTGTACTTAAAATATCGTTTTCATGAAGATGCATAAACATAAACATTTTCGTAAACATTTTCATGATGCATAAAACTTTAAACATAAACATTTTCATGACATGCATAAATAAACCTTAATCTTTTTCCTTTTTCCTCAACATGACATAACATTTAAACATGATCATAAACATTTTCCTTTTCATTTTCCTTTTCCTTTGTTGAATTCAGTTCGTTAATTGTGACTTTCCTCTCATGACATGACCTCTCGATGGATCCATCAGAAATATAACCACAGTACTGGGCGGCGGGGAACACCAGCAACACTCTCACCGGTCAACTGGGCCCTGGCCTAACATGAATCGAATAGAAATACGATCGTCGGGGCTCCCAATGGGCTTTCCCCTCACGACATTCCTATCCTAACCTCAAACCTCATAACCTCTTAACCTCTTGTTCGTAATAATGGAAACACGATCGTCGGGCTCCCACTGGGACCATCACCCTCACGATATCGCCACCATTAACGAACTAGTCACAATCACTTCACATCCTTCAACACTTTTCATTCACATCACTTTATAAAAACGTGCATAACATAACATTTTCATTTCCTTTGAAACCAAGCATGCAACATGTATTTTAAACGTCTTCTTCAATCATAAACGTTCTTTAGACATTTAAAAATCAGCATTTAATCATGCGAAATTCATATACATTTCAAAATCATCATAATAACATAAAACAGCATTTCGGGCACTGCCATGACCTTTACTAATTTCCCGGTGTAAAATGACCGTTTTACCCCTGGCTTCGACATTTTTCGTTTTCGATTATTTTCTTGATTTCATGACTCTAACATGTCCCAAATAATTATTTAAGCTTATATGAATTTTTTCGTAATTTTATTTGGCTTAAAACTTAGACTTTTTCAATTATCTTTTCTTAATTATTTTAACGGTGTTTTAATCCCGAAAAATACCAAACTTTAATATAAAATTCCTAAATTCTAAATTTAGTATTTTTATATTATTTTAGCCCTTATGGATCACGACTCGACCCCCGTGAGTCGTTTTCCAATTTTTCTTTGTTTTAGAACTCAATTTGACACCTAAACTTCAACCCCGAGCCATCTCTTAATTTTATCGAGTTACCCCCCAATCCATATCGAGTCAAAAGTTGCCCAACATGTCAAAGTTACCTACTGGACTCTAAGTTCGACAAGGAACCCACCCAAACCCAAAAACGAGACAACCCAACCCGCTGCTAGTGCTGGCCGAGAACACCTATTTGCATGGGTTCTATGTTTTGATGTCTAGACCCTAACCCACGACTTGAACCTCTAACCTACCCCTCCAACACTCGTCTAGGACTCTTAGGATGTACCTTGACCCAGCCCTTGAACCCCAGGCCAAGCCCACGTCACCTGCGCAAACCCTGAAGTCTGCGCAAGGCAGAAGTGCTTCTCGGGTGGAGCCTTGCTTGGCAAGGCCTCCTCCCAGCCCACACAACTCGAGTCCTAGCATGACAAGGACTCCTCCCTGACCCCTAACCGACTCTAGCCGAGCCTTGGCCCAAGCCAAGACCAAGCCAAATCCTTTTTTTTTTTTCATGGAACCCGATCACCCAAACCATGACAGCAAAGAAAGGTTCTCTTTTTTTTTTTGTTTTCTTGTTTTCTTGATTCGGTGGTGATCGGCTGTGTCTAAGAATTCTTCTAACGTGTACAGACGTCTATTTAGCAATTTTTTTAACATCATGGCAGCCCCTCACAACACAAAACATGAGTTTAGATCATAGGAACATGAATTTACTCTTGTACATGCCATAAACCGTAAATATCGAAAACGATTTCCGTGTTCTTCATGCATTCAAATATTCGAACAATAATATGATATGATGGTTGAGAAAAGGAGATTAATGCGTGCCTTTGCGTTATATACGCTCGAATAACCGACGACGACGAAGAACGGGAGAGATGACAAGGCTAGAACTCCACGTGAAAGCCCTCCCAAGGCTGCTGCCGATTTTCTTTTCCAGAATTAAAGAGTGCCGTGTGTGGTGTTGTGTTGGAGAGAGTTTTTAAAAGATAAAATAGAGTGGCCGATTAGGTGATTCTAGAATTGTGGCAAAAATACACTTTATATACTAATATAATTATCTAAATAGGCTTAGGCCTATTAAGCCATAAATTAAAGCCCAATTAAATTAATTAGATTTTAAATAAAATAGAAACAAGGTTTTCTTTTAAATAAAAATGTGAATTTAATAGCCGGGATGCCCGAAAGCTCGAATTTTATTTGAAAAACCAACACCGATAAAATCTACGTCCCGGCGTATAAAATCATCTCAAAACTCCTTATTTTCGAAAATGCTTAGAATATCGACCATCTTTTAAATCATTAAAAATAATCATTTAATAAAAATATTTTACATTTTCTTCAGCCCTCGGTCCCCGTTCCTCGATCGTCGCTTGAATATTCCTAAAAATTTACATTTTATGCATGATGACAATAAAATCATAATTAGCAAATAAACATGTATGTCACATAATTAATTAGCAATTAAAATAAATTAATTACCCATTTTTCATAATTTCCTAGATTCGCATGCAGTTGGATTACGTCGTCTAATTTTGGACCTTACACACTTACCTTAATTGATACTGGTGCAACACATTCTTTTATATCTGAGGAGTTTATGCATACTATATCTGTTAAACCTACTGTGGTGCCTGTTGAATTTAATATTGTGTTGCCTTCTGGAGAAGAAATTTGGACAAATAGTATGTTTAAGGCTTGTCCTGTGTTGATGGGATCCAGATTGTTGTATGCAGATTTAATTGTAATTACAATGATTGAATTTGATGTGATATTGGGTATGGATTGGTTGTCTGCTTATCGTGCTGTGATTAACTGTGTTAGCAAGACAGTAAAATTTTTAGCAGATGATTATGAGAAGGATTTATTTGTTGGTGTTACCTCTTCATTAAGTATCCCTATTATTTCTTGTCTTCAAGCCACTAAATTGTTGCACAAGGGCTGTGTTGGTTATTTAGCTTCAGTTTTGGATACAAGAAAGGAAAGTAGAATACAATTACAGGACATTGACGTGGTTCAGGATTATCCTGATGTATTTGAGGAGGATGTACCTGGATTACCACCTGATCGAGAAGTAGAGTTTGTTATTGATTTAATTCCAGGTACAGCCCCAATTTCTAAGGCTCCATACAGATTGGCTCCTACTGAAATGAAAGAATTAAAGAATCAATTGCAGGAGCTATTAGATAAAGGTTTCATCGGTCCTAGTTTCTCACCTTGGGGAGCTCCAGTGTTATTCGTGAAAAAGAAGGATGGATCATTGCGATTATGTATTGACTATCGGGAACTGAACAAGGTAACTATTAAGAATAAATATCCTTTGCCAAGGATAGATGATCTTTTTGATCAATTGCAAGGAGCAACAGTGTTCTCGAAGATTGATCTCCGGTCTGGATATCATCAATTAAAGGTGAGAAATGAGGATATACCAAAGACTGCTTTTAGAACGAGGTATGGACATTATGAATTTTTGGTGATGTCTTTTGGATTAACCAATGCTCCTTCAGTGTTTATGGATTTAATGAATCGTGTCTTTACGCCGTATTTGGATACATTTGTCATTGTTTTTATCGATGACATTTTGATTTATTCTAAGACACGAGAACTTCATAGAAATCATTTGAGGATTGTGTTGAAATTTTTGAGGGAAAAACAATTATATGCAAAGTTCAAGAAATGTGAATTTTGGTTAGAACAAGTGGCGTTTTTGGGTCATATTGTTTCTAAAGAAGGAATCTCTGTAGATCCTTCCAAGATCGAGTCTATTAAGCAATGGTCCATTCCAAGGACAGTTTCAGAGGTGAGAAGTTTTCTGGGTTTAGCAGGATATTATCGAAGATTTATAGAGAACTTCTCAAAGATAGCATTGCCATTGACGAGTTTAACTCGTAAGTCAGTCAAGTTTGAGTGGACTATAGCATGTCAACAAGCATTTCAAGAGTTGAAAGATAAGTTGACTTCTGCCCCTGTGTTAGTACTTCCTTGTGGTACTGAAGATTTTGTTGTCTATTCAGATGCTTCAAAATTGGGGTTAGGTGTTGTACTGATGCAGCATGGGAAAGTGATAGCTTATGCTTCTCGTCAGTTGAAGGACTACGAGAAAAATTATCCTACTCATGATTTGGAGTTAGCAGTTGTGGTGTTTGCGTTAAAGATTTGGCGACACTATCTTTATGGCAAAAAATGTGAAATTTTTACGGATCACAAAAGTTTGAGTTATTTGCTTTCACAGAAAGAATTGAATATGCGGCAGCGGAGATGGTTAGAACTTGTCAAGGATTATGATTGCACCATTAGCTATCATCCTGGTAAAGCTAATGTAGTTGCAGATGCTTTGAGTCGCAAGTCAAGTTCAGAATTGAATGCTATGATTTCTAAACCTTTGTTCCTTGATTTGCAAAGGAATGAGATAAATTTGGTATCTTCAGGGACAATGGCTCGATTATCTACATTAGTTCTCCGCTCAACTTTGTTTGATCGAATTTTGAAAGAACAACAGTCCGATGTTCAGTTATTGAAGTTAAAAAGGAGTAATGAATTAACAGGAGTTTCTGAATTTGGATTGAATCGTGATGGTTTGATGACCTTTCGAGGTAAAATATGTGTTCCTATAGGTGATAACATTCGAAGAGATGTACTCATAGAAGCTCATACGGAGCCATACTCTGTACATCCTGGTGGTACTAAGATGTACCAAGATCTTCGACGTCTTTATTGGTGGCCAGGTATGAAGAAAGATATTACAGTATTTGTTTCTGAATGTCTAACCTGTCAGCAGGTTAAGATTGAACACCAAAGACCGGCGGGATTATTGCAATCTTTGCCTATACCGCAATGGAAATGGGAACACATCACAATGGATTTTGTGGTTGGATTGCCAAGGACTCAGAAAGGTTTCAATTCTATTTGGGTGATTGTAGATCAATTGACCAAGTCATCACATTTTCTTCCTGTCAAGACAACATATTCTATGAATCAATATGCCGAGATATATATTCAAGAAATTGTGAGACTTCATGGTATACCGGTATCCATAGTGTCAGATCGTGATCCAAGATTTACTTCAGAGTTTTGGAAAAGTTTACATCGAGCTTTGGGCACAAAGTTAGCCTTTAGCACCGCCTACCATCCTCAAAGCAACGGGCAATCAGAAAGGGTTATTCAAATTCTTGAGGATATGTTAAGAGCTTGCACAATTGATTTCCCTGGGAGTTGGGATTCCAAGTTGCCATTGGTGGAATTCACGTATAATAATAGTTACCAGTCTTCCATTGGCTTAGCACCTTATGAAGCTTTATATGGAAGAAAGTGTAGATCTCCTTTGTATTGGGAAGAGGTAGGTGAAAGAAAGATGTTGGGCCCTGAGTTGGTTCAACAAACAGCAGATGTTGTGACGTTAATTCAAGAAAGATTGAAGACAGCTCAATCTAGACAGAAAAGTTATGCCGATGTGAGAAGAGGCCTTTGGCATTCGAGGTTGGTGATCATGTTTTTATCAAAATAGCTCCTCTTAAAGGAGTTATGAGATTTGGCAAGAAAGGTAAGTTAAGTCCTCAATACATTGGACCATTTGAAATTCTTGATAAGATTGGAGACCGAGCCTATCGTCTTGCACTGCCACCGGATTTGGACCGAATTCATAATGTATTTCATGTATCTATGCTTCGTAAGTATATTGCGAATCCATCTCATGTTCTTCGGTACGAGTCATTGGAACTTTTGCCTGACCTAAGCTATGATAAAAAGCCGGTTCAAATTCTTGATCGTAAAGTTAAGGTGTTAAGGAACAAAGAAATTGGCATTGTCAAAGTTCTATGCAGAAATCAAGTGATTGAAGAGGCCACGTGGGAACCTGAAGAGGAGATGAAGCAACGTTATCCTAATCTATTCGACAGTAGGTAATTTCGGGGACGAAATTTTTTTAAGGAGGGAAGATTGTAATATCCCAAGTTTTTATTGTTCTATGATCAATGATTTCATGTGTTATGGTTATGGGATATTCATATATTGATATGGTCAAGTTTGGTGATGGTTATAGTTAATGTTATTGACAATGGTTTAGAGAATTTATAGTGGTCTAGTTGTTGATGATTTTGGGAATGGATGAATGCTAGTTGTGATGGTATTATGCTTGATTTTAGAAGAAGTTTGGTTGTCATAATTTATAAGAATTGAGTGGAATAAGAAAAGGTTGGATATTAAGTCAAGAAAGGATGTTTTTAGGAGTTCGTGTCGGAGGAATAGAGCTAGGGTGCAGCGTGTAGCGCTGCTGCGGGGCGCAGCAGCGCGGGTGCGCTGCTGCGCCGAACCAGTAGCGCATCCGCGCTGCCAGAGGCAGCGCCGGTGCGCTGCCTGTGCGAGACAGCAGCGCACCCGCGCTGCCATAGGCAGAGCACACAGCGCCGGTGCGCTGCCTGCGCCGAACCAGCAGCGCACCCGCGCTGCCATAGGCAGCGCCGGTGCGCTGCCCGTGCGGAACAGCACGCACCCGCGCTGCAAGTTGAGCGCGGGTGCGCTGCCATGATGTATTGGACGAAATTGCTACTTCCAAAACACGATTTTAAGCTTGGGAATTGATTTTTATGCTTGGTTTTGAGATTTATCTTCATTCCTTCATTTCTACTTCTCTCTCATACGCTTCCTTCTCATCTTCTTCCCCAAAATTCTCTCTTCCAAATCTTCAACCAAGTTCAAGGATTTTTGAGGAAATCTTAGCATCTCCTAGTCTAGGTGCAAGCTACAAGGTAAGATCTTAGTTATTCTTTGGTTTTGCAAGGAATTGTTGGGTTGAAGGGTTGAGTTGACTTTTTGGATCTATGTATATATGGTGTTAATTCATAGATTTTATGGTGTTTATTGTTGTAGGGATTCTTTTGAGGTCATCTTTGCCACCAAGTGTTGATTGGGTTGTAAGTAGAGGCTATTCCTTGTGCTCACATGATATATATGTATCCAAGCCATTTTATTGATGGCTAGCTTCGTTCATTGTTTCGTTATTGCCATATTTGTTGTTATATATTCATTGATCCAAGAATCCTTGATAAAGAAGCTAGCAAGATATTGTGCTTATCAAGTGTTTGTTCAATTGTCCCAATGAATTTCATATGTTTCAATCCAAGGAATGATAGTAATTCATGCATGTTATTGGCCAATCACATGAAGAGTATCTCTCACAGTCTGGTATATATTTTCATATATCACAGAGATACTATCCATAGGTTATCTCTCACAGTCTGATAAATATTTTTATATATATTAACAAAGATAACATTCACAGGTCACAGATTACAAGTTACAGACTATCATTTCCTCTCATGATTATCTCTCACAGTCCGATATATATTTATATATATTAACAGAGATAACATTCACAGATTACAGATCATTGAACTATTGTTTCATTTCCTTTAATTCATGTTATGATATACCATCTATATCGATTTTATCATTATTGTTCATTGAGGATGGTATTATTCAATGTTTATTGCCATTGCAATGTTTCAAGCCAAGCCATATAAATATGTATTTGTTATGTAAAGTTCTCTACTTACTGAGTTTTATCTCATTTCAGTTAATGTCATGTGATGCAGGTAATAAAAAGATTTGAAGCAGATTGTCCAAGGGGAAGAAGTCATATAGCTACTGTATTGGAAAAGTTTTATTTAATTATGTTAATGTTTTTATTGGAGTGTGTTGAACATTTAAAGTTTTAAAAATATCATGTATTTTATTATATGTAATATTGGTATTTGAATTAGATGTTTGAGATTATGTATTGTATGTATTGTAAGACAATGTTTGCAATGTATATATAGTATAATTATTTTTATTTTAAAGATAAATGCTTCCGCAGACGTCGGGTTATTTTAGAATTTAAAATGTGTTAAGTAGTGGGTTGTTTCAAATACACATGTGCCTGAGGCGGACCAGCTCCCTGCATACGTGGATGTCCTCCAGAAGGTCGTGGTGTAAACTGCTAAGGTTTTCGTCCTCCTCTCTCTGAGGATCTACCAAGCACTCCTAGGCTCTCATTTTCCTCACGACTAAGACACTGTCTTTCCAGATGACCAACACCGCCACACTCAAAACAGGTGATCTCGGTCTGTGTACACTCTCTGATCAGATGAGGTCCCCCACAACGAAAACATCTCACTGCCTTAGACTCCCCTCTCTACCCCTGAACAGACTGAGAACTGCTCCCACGACTCTCAACACGTCGTGAATCAAATCGACGCTTCCCAGATGATGCTGAAGAAGATGATGAACCCTTTTGATATTTAAAAGACTGTCCTTGCGGTCGCAATGACTCTCTAGTCGGCTCTGATAATCGTCCCTGAGCCCCATACACCTGCATCACCAACTCAGCAATCTCAGCCCTCGTCACTGCATCCTCAAATGATACCGGGTTATTTGATTGCACACGATCAAATAACTCTAACTTCAACCCTCTCAAGAAATGCCTCTTCTTAGCATGAACATTTGTAGCAACATGTGGCACATATTTCAACAATGCAGAATATCGAGTCTCATACTCAGCAACAGACATACTGCCCTGTCTCAAATCCTCGAATTCTCTCTCTTTCTTCTGTCTGGCTGCTATAGAAAAATATATATCAAGAAAACGAGAGCGAAACACATCCCAGTCAATAGTACGGCCCTGGGCTTTCAATCCGGCCTCAATCGTCTGCCACCAAAATAATACATTCCGTGAAAGCTGAAATGTAGCCAATCGTAACCAAGCAGACCTAGCACACGGAGCGGTCACAAATATCTGCTCTATCCTCTCAATCCACTCCTCTACTCGCTCACCAGTATCAGAACTATCAAATCTCGGCGGAAGATAACTGTTAAAATGTGCCAAAGTCAAGTCACCAGGCAATAAAGGCTGATCTGCAGGTGTATGTCCCATAGGAGGAGGTGGCAATGGATTCATCTGTCCAAACCCACTATCAACCTCTTCTGTTTCTTCGTGTGGATGTACCTGTTCTCTAGCTTCCATCACTGGAAATAAAATTGTTAATCATAACATTTAACAATTACAATCCAGTATTCATCGTCACACCTTTCGCACGAAAGCACACGCAACTAAAGAACAATCAATCATATCGAGAAATCATTAATAACAAGTCAAATGCACAGACACACGCAGATAATATCGTCATCCAACTTCCTCATCACAAACCCAACTCCTAACCATCCCAGACATCTAACATATGCTCTGATACCACTAAATGTGGCGCACCAAACCTCGCCACGTAATCATACAACAAGTGACGTCATATGCATAAAAAATTTCTTTTCGACGACGTAATAATATAATGCATATACGACAAAATAGTGCAATCATCATACTATCTACATCAGTGCAGTAGAAACAGTATAATAAATACATACACAAAACTCAAATAAGACAATAAACTATATTGTCTCTATCTACTATCAACTACATGACTGTTTGACTACACACACCTAGTCCTTCACCACTATCATGTCTCACGACATAGTCCTGTAACCTGTCCAAAAAAAACAGCAAACAAAGGGTGAGCATACACAATAATCATCATCGCAATACATAACAGTTATATTAACAACAACATAAGATATAACTGAAATGATAACATAAATACTTCATTTGCCGTTTCTGGACAATCAGTCGTCAACAACCTCAACAATATCACACTGCAACAATAACATCGACGATACGTCGCACCCCAACTCATGCGACAGCAATATCGTCGAACGAACAACAACATCGACGATACGTCGTACCCCAACACCGGCGACAACAATATCGTCGAACGAATAACATCAACGATATGTCGCACCCCAACTTCGGCGACAACAATATCGTTGAACGAACATCAACGTGACGTCTCCCAACAACGGCAGCCAACAACATCAACAATAATAAACAACAACATATAGAATATCAAATCACCCAATTCCAATGATTTATCATCGTTCAACGCAATAGTATTCATCAATACTAAACAATAATAATATATGTTCGTATGTCAACATGTACCTGATATTCGAGTATATATATATAATCTGGATATTTCTTTGATCTCGAGGCTTGTGTTGTATCTAAATAATTCAACAACAATTATCAGATCATTATCACCATATCAATATAATCATAACAGCCTCAATATATAACATCAAATAGCCCAACAAAAATTAATTCAACAAAATATAAAACTCGATTATAAATTCTTATCGTTCAAAATTTCATATTCTGGTGTATTTAATTCACAATACTAACATAAAATACACCCTAATAAATTAACTCCAATTAATAGGCTGTTTTGCAACATCCGTTAAACTACGAAAACTTTATATCAACGTGTAGCCTATACTTCGTAGATCCGAATATATGATAAGAATTAATAACAACTAACAAACAACTCTTCAATCTCAATCCAACGATTAAAAATCCCTAATTATAAAAAATTAGGAATAATTCAAAACAACATCAAATAATCTTCTCTACTTCGTTAAAATCATACACTATTCAATAAATTTCAATTTCTGTATGATTTAACAATTATCGAATTTATTCCAAAATTCAACGAATTTCAAACATCACCAAAAATATAAAATTTATACCTCAAATCGAAGACCTCATGTCAATGATTTCAGAACTGAAGTCGGTTCGTCGATTGGATAAACCGATAAGTCGCACGATCGAAAAGAAAATTCAAAAATCACATTTCTCTCTTCTCTAACCCTACTGTCAAAACTTGCTGTCAAAATAATGAATTCTCGATCAATTTTTTAAAGTTATCTTTTTCTTTTTTAAAAAATATTATATTACACTATAAATATTTATAATATAATATAATATAATATATAATATTTAACATTTCCAATGCCAATATATCCGTTTGGACCAGTCAAACGATCAAATGTTTCAAAACTCAAAACATGAAACTTCTATATCTTTGAGTTTTCTACGTTATATCCAAATTTCAAATAAGTTGAACTTCATATGACCAACATATGTCATATTTAATTCTTTAAAAATCGTTAATTATTTAGTAATCTCCAATTACTAAATCAAAAAATTGTAATATTTACTTCAGGCATTACACCGCACTGTACGCTAACCATGACTAAAGGTTCTTGCAGGCACTATCAGTTATACCTAGGGGATAATGGGGCGATGCTACTAGAAGCTCTTACCATGATCTTATGGATGCAATCAGAAATGAGTTATGGCATTCTTGATCAATGTGTTGATGAAAAGAATGAGGCTAACTAGGGTAAGCCCGAATAAGAATAAATGTTATTCTGAATCACATGGAGATGTCAACCCACGACTAGCTGTATCCATGAACCATTGAGGGTCACACATGTATCGGATTCTGAGTTCCCGTTGAGATAGTCAAATTTCAAGGAGTTGAAATTTGACGACTATAGTTTGATAGAGATCAAATAGGAAGCTTATAGAGGAGTTTATGAGCTGGTTTCATAGGATAGAAGAAATGAAAGTTAGCATGATTGTTAAATAGGGAAGGAGAGTGAAACTGCCTGTTTTGTGAAGGAGTTCACTAAAACTGGCAGCTGCCAAATATGGTAACTGCCAAATATGGTAAATTCTAAATTTGGTAAGTGAAAATTTTGATCTTCGAAATTTTTTATTTTCATTATATGAACAAGATTTGTATCCTTGGTGCATCAGCGCTATCGGATCGTCGATTGAGGTTATAATGAGTTCGAAATCATTTTTTTAGTGAATTTGGAATTTTCTAATTAAATGAATGCGCTAATAGTGGTGACTACTAATATGCACAAATTCCCATAAATATTCTAGATGAGTCTAGAATTAAATTAACTAAGGAGTTAGTTTACACATATACATGTAGATATTTTATATGGTGATATAAAATATGTTTATATATAATATATTTATATCATGTATTATTAAAGGTTAATAAATACATTATATAATAAATATATGTGAGTTTAAATATAATAAAATTATTAGAGTCCTTGTGGGAGAGGAACTCCTAATTAAATTAAGAGTCTCACTCTCTATATACACCACAAGGACTCATAATTAAAAACCTAATTTTGGCACACAAAACGAAAGAAAAATTCTCTCCAATCCCAATCCAACTCTCAGCCAACAACTTGAAGATTTGAAGAAATTTTGCAACAAAAACCAAATTATATTTGCTTAATTATTGATTAAGAATCAATAATATTTGTTAATTGTTGATTAAGAATCAATTAAGCAAAAATCCATGGTTATGAATCATGGAACTCACGGCTAACACAAGTTTTTTGGAAAAACTAATTTCGGTCTTCCTCGTTCTTCCATCGTCGCTGCACCGTATCTGGATTTTGAAAATTCGGAGGCTACAGTCTCAACGCATAAATCGTTTCGATTTTCTAGTGCAAACCAAACGAGGAAGACAGTCTTCGATCATTGACCTAATTAGGTGATCAAATTTGAAGAGCCGTTCGTAGAGATTTACTAGAAGGGCTATATCCGCCTAAAAATCGGAATAGTTTGGAGTCCAGCGTTAAGAACACAAAGGTATAATTCTAAACACCCTATGGATATTTTTAAACACACGACGCCCAAGAACAAAAATTTTAACTTCCGCTGCATCTTGGATGCGAGAATACGATATCCCAACATCTTATCTGCCACGTGTTAGAATCTCAATTATCTAGTTGGATTTCTCGGGATAATGTAATGTGAAGTAGATTGGATGGTCCGTTTTAAATTTGGTGGATCCCAACAGATTTATCCCGAATTATCAAATCTTTACTAATGCTTAATTAACAATTCTTTATTTTTCTCTTAATTAATACTTCGTATATTCAAATATAAGATCGGATCATTACACAATGTTTGTTATTTTAGTAGTATGACTAATCTAGGAAAATAATTTTGTAATTATTCTTGACATGCAATTATTACGAAGGGCTCCCAAGATTCACATGTTATCTATGTATTATATTTTCCTTCACGTTATGTTTGAATGGATTTGATTTTTGTGGGTATTTGAGCTGGAAAAATGACTCGAAGCCGGGATTTCTAATGATACGAATATTGGTGCATGGCATTTAGATTCCATTAATGTTCTCAGTTCAATACTTTAAATTAATAAGAGATGAATTTGAAATGTCTTTACGGCAAAGTTATATATCCAAACAATAATGTGGAAATAGATTAGAAGTTGTGGGTTTTGAATTAATCGAAATACGCCTTCATAGATAGCTGAAAACAAGGGTGCCACTCGCATGGCATTTGATCTCTACAATTCAAAAGTGCCAAATGCGGAAGCAGTTCGTGCAATGTGTCTCTCTGCCAGCTTCTCTTTTCAGCAGCAGATTCATATTTAATCTTTAGTTAATTTTTCGAATACTGAACATTATAAAACCCAATTCCGTGATTGAAAGTAGTTCTGATTTTTTGTGTAGATTGCTGGACCTTTCAGCTTCCGAGTCGACGCAGGAGTGGCACTCGACCTGAAGAAATGGACTGAATTTTGAATGGGAATGATCCTGTAATTGCCATTGAATATGCCCCTCAAGTTCTTGGTTCAGCAAAGGCTGTAGCTAGATATATTCCCTGAAACAAAGAGAGTTCATGGTAGAAATAAAATTCTTTGAGAGTCGAATTAAGAGAAATTTATTTATTTTTGCTGTAAACTTTTCTGTTTTCTGTTAACATTATTAAGTTAATTGTAATTAAATACATAAATTGGAACAAAAAGAAACCCAACTTTTA
Source organism: Primulina eburnea (assembly GCF_022965805.1). Taxonomy (NCBI): domain Eukaryota; kingdom Viridiplantae; phylum Streptophyta; class Magnoliopsida; order Lamiales; family Gesneriaceae; genus Primulina; species Primulina eburnea. The sequence continues at coordinate 28,495,480 of NC_133103.1, read as the reverse complement.
AACTATTTATCTTCATTTTATTGAAATAAAAAGGGACATAATTGTTAAGCATTGTCGATGAAAGGGGGATACTTTGTCTTCTGTTGTTTTAAAAAAGAAGTGGTTGTTGAAAAATAATATTTAAAATGTGTGTATTGAATATTTGAATGTTGAATATTTGAATGTTGAAAATATGAGTTGTAAATATTGAAAATTAGTGTGTGATGATGTAGGTAATGATGTATTTTATTTTTGGATTATTTGTAAATATTTTCTATAAATAGATCTCTCATTTGTGAAGAAAATCACAATTGAGTAGAGAGAAAAATATTATAAAGTGTGTAGTTTGGTAAATTTTGAGAGTTTGAGATTTTTACTTTTTACCATAAATTTTTACTTTTTCACAACATGTTATCAGCACGAAGTTTTAAAAGTCCTCCATATTTTTCCAACCTCCAAACAGAAAAAAAAGGTAACAAAAGTAATAATATTTATTTTACTGTTATTTATTTATTGTGTATATATTTAATATATAATATAATATTATTATTAGAAATAATAATAATAAAAAAATTTCAAAAACTTGTTATAAATCCTGGGAGGATGTTAAGACGACATTCCACACTCCCGGTAAGGGATACGACAATTATAAAAGCCTATAAGGTTTTAAATAAAATAACTTATGACACATCATTATAATATGATATGATATGATATACATAAGTATTTAAACATGTCTAACATTATATACATCATATTATTAACATAAAATTATACAAATACATACCTTTATTTTTTTGTACACCAACGGTCATAAACGGTAAAAAAAGGCTAGTTTTTGCCCTATAAATATGATCTCACAAACTCTTTCAATCACTCCAACTTTCTCTTCTTCTCTAAAAATTATTCTTCATCAAATTTTTCGAAGAAAAAAGAAGATGGCTTTCTCAAGGTTATTTTTAATTATTTTGGTTATCATACTCACGAGTCTTTTATTTATCGGAGAATATCCTCCTCGTGTGTTTTCTTTATTTTTACAAATGCTTGTACTTGTTGTTTATCCATTACTTTGTATTGCAATATTCATTAACTAATAAAATGCATCGTAATTTTTGTAGTACCACCATGTCAAATTTGACAAAGCTCGAATTTGTTGCGCTCGACATCACGGGAAAAAATTATATGCCATGGACTCTCGATGTAGAAATGCATCTTTGAGTCATTGGGTCTAAGTAAGACGATAAAAGAAAATGGCATATCAACATCACAAGAAGAGGCAAAGGCTATTATATTTTTGCGTCGACATCTCGACGAGGGATTCAAATGTGAATATTTAATTGAAAAAGATCTCATGGCTTTGTGGAAAGGATTGAAAGAAAGATTTGAACATATAAGGGAAGTTATACTTCCGACCGCCCGTGATGAATGGAATATGTTAAGATTCCAAGATTTTAAGAAAGTCAGTGATTATAATTCAGCGATGTATCGAATAATATCGCAGCTAAAATGTTGTGGACATGAGGTCACAGAATCGGAAATGCTTGAAAAAACATTTTCCACATTTCATGCATCAAATATTACTCTACAGCAACAATATAGAGTACGTGGATTTGCGAGATATTCTGAACTCATCGCATGTCTTCTTGTGGCGGAAAAGAACAACGAGCTATTAATGAGAAATCATCAGTCCCGACCCACTGGATCAACAGCATTTCCAGAAGTAAATGCTGTAAGTAAAAATGAATTTAAACCTCGAAACCAAAATCAAATTCAAAGACAAGATTTTGGTCGAGGTCGAGGTCGTGGACGTGGAATTGGCCGTGTTCGTGGTCGAGGCCGTGGTTTTGAAAACAATAGAGATAGTTTTTTTTATAACTCATCTCAAAAGAGTGTCCCAAACCATCCACTGAAAAGGCATCATTAGAATACAAGTGTTAATGAGAATCACTCAAAAAGATATGAAAGTTCATGTTTCAGATGTGGTACTCCAGGACATTAGTCCCGTATTTGTCGAGCCCCTGAGCATCTTTGTAAACTTTATAAAGAATCATTAAAGAGGAAAGAAAAGGAGACCAACTTCACTGAACGCAGTGACCGTTTGAGTGATTCAACTCATTTTGATGCTGGTGATTTTATGAATGATTTCTCTGGAAATGATCAATATGTTGGTGGGATAGAAATGAACAATATTGATACTGCAGATTTTCTCAATGATTTCTCTGAAAAGGAACAATATAGTAGTAGAATATAAATTTACAATAATTTATTTTTCATGTATTCATATAATAATGTTTTATTGTATAATTATGATATGTGTTATATTTAAATATATATTGTCAGTAATTTTATTTCATTGCATATTTTTTTGAAGTTCAAAAATGGAAAATACTATGAGCAAAGTTGAAGTTTGCATACCCGATAGTGGTACAACGCACACTATCCTCCGAGATAAAAGATATTTCTTGGTACTAAAACCAACAAAAACAACGGTGAATACAATATCAGGTCCTGTAGACTTGATTAAAGGATGTGGTAAAGCACAATTTTTGTTACCTAACGGTACAAAATTTTTGATCAATGATGCTTTATATTCACCACAATCGAAAAGAAATTTGTGGAGTTTTAATGATATATATTCCCATGGGTATGATACTCAAACAATGAATGAAAGGGAATGAGAAATATATGTGTCTTATCACATATAAATCAGGAAAGAAATATGTGATTGAAAAACTACCAATGCTTCTTACTGGATTGCATTATACAAATATAAGTCCGATTGAATCAAACATGGTAGTTGATAATTCTTCAATATTAACCAATTGGCATGATCAATTGGGACATCCTGGTTCAACAATGATGCGAAGAATTATAGAAAATACACATGGTCATCTGCTGAAAGACCAGAAGATCTTTCAGAATAATAAGTTTCAATGTAAAGCATGTTCTCTTGAAAAACTTATTATAAGACCATCACCAGCCAAAATCCGAACTGAATCACCAATGTTTCTTGAACGTATTCAGGGTGATATTTGTGGACCAATCCATCCACTATGTGGACCATTCAGATACTTTATGGTATTGATTGATGCCTCCAGCAGATGGTCACATGTATATTTATTGTCAACTCAAAATATTGTATTTGCAAGATTACTTGCTCAAATAATAAAATTGAGGAATCAATTTTACCGATTATACAATTAAGAAAATTAGACTTGATAATGCAGGTGAATTTACTTCCCAAACTTTCCATGATTATTGTATGTCTATGGGAATCATTGTTGAGCATCATGTTGCTCATGTACATACACAGAATAGAATGGCTGAATCATTGATTAAACGTCTGCAAATGATTGCTAGACCAATGATTATGAAAACAAAGCTCCCTATTTCTATATGGAGACATGCAATTTTACATGTTGCTTCATTAATTCGCATCAGACCAAGTGCATATCATAAATACTCCCCATTGTAGCTTGAATTTGGTAAAGAACCCAACATTTCTCATCTGAGAATTTTTGGATATATGGTGTATGTGCCTATTGCACCACCGCAACGAAAGAAAATGGGACCTCAAAGAAATGTTGGAATTTATATCGGTTATGATAGTCCATCAATCATTCGATATCTTGAACCTCAGACAGGCGACATGTTCACAGCACGTTTTGCTGATTGTCATTTTAATGAGTAAATCTTCCCAATGTTAGGGGGAGAACAGAAACATACCGAAAAAGAAATTACATGGTATGTATCATCATTGTTACATCTGGATCCAAGAACAAAACAATGTGAAAAAGATGTACAGCAAATTGTGCACTTGCAAAGAATAGCAAATCAAATACCAGATACATTTGTAGACACAAAAAGGATAACTAAATCATATATACATGCTGCAAATGCCCCTGATCGAATTGAAATTCCGAAGAAACAAATTGAAGAAACTCGTGATGTCATAAAACGCCTGAAGCGTGGAATGCCAGTAGGTTCCAAGGATAAAAATCCTCGAAAAAGAAAATTCATAGAAAAACACGATGATCACAAAATAAAGAATGGTGTTCCTGAAGAAACACATGATGATCACAAAATAGAGAATGATGTTCCAGAAGAAACACATGATGATGAAAATGTTCTGTCAGAACCACAAACTGACGAGAATCATGAAATCTCTATCAATTACATTAATACTGGAAAAATATGGAATCGAAAAGATATAGAAAAAATTGAAGATATATTTGAAAGGGGATCGGTTACGGTGACCGGAAGCGCAACGGAAGTTTAAAAATCGAAATTTTGCATGGAATTTTCGGCCACCACACATTTTGTGTAGCAAATACAAAAACAAACACATGTCATACATAGGGTGTTTGAGAGATATACCTATCAATCTTTAAAAGATTGATTGTGGCTCCAACTTTGTTGTTAAACAACAAAGCTCTTGAATGACAAGAAGATCTACAAGCTTCCTTCTTACTTCAAAAATTAGGCCCACCACTTGCTTTAGTTAATCCCCTCTTAATTTGCACTAGAAAATTAAGAGGATTTTTCAAGGAGAAGAATATTTCTTCCTCAACACTTGAAGAAGAAAAGAGAGAAAAAACTTGGAGAGAATAGGCTCAATATTTCGGCCATGGTGCATAGAATGAAGGGGATGGAGACTTGTCTTGGACTTGCAAAAAGGTACCAACAAAAGTTGTATGCCATGTCTTGAAAATAGAATAGGTTGTCTCCCAACCTTTCACATCTCATGCATGCATATATTATATGGTTTTTAACAAATTAAAAATCATGGACTAAATTTAATTATCTCAAACATATTTGAGACTAATTAGACATTACTTGAATTTACCCAAGTCCCACTAGTTAAATAATTAATTTAAATTGAGCTCTACAAGACTCAATATGATTTAATTAATTCAATACTTGAATTAATTTAATTATTTGGACTCTACTAGGTCCACTAGTGTTTAATTAATTCAACGCTTGAATTAATTTAATTTAGTCCACAATAATGTTTATGAAAATCACAATTTTTCAAATACATTATTTATTTGGCCAACTTCTAATTTAGGAACACATTCATAAATTAAAAGTACATTTCTCTCTCATAGAAGTCATACTTCTATTTTTCCTTACACTTATAAACTCATTTATAAGTCGTTCAACACATTGAACTATTTTACTTCTCAACGAGATCTAGAAAGCAAGTACTTGTGTGGCCCTCAATGGTTCACTGATACAACTAGTCGTGGGTTCACATCTCCATGTGATTCGGACTAAACATGTTCTTATATGAGCATACCCAATTGCTCCATTCTTATTTATCAACTCCTTGATAATAAAAACGTCAGAACTCAAGTCTGATGGTACCCAACCAATCATGTTAAACCCCTAGCAGCATCGCTTACATGATTCCCTAGGTATCAAATGATAGTGCCTGCAAGAACCATTCAATTATGGTTAGCGTACAGTACGGTCTCTTCAACTCATATATCCCGATCGATTCGACAACCATTGGTTTATCGAGAGTTGTCAATGAATCGATACTATGTGTCATGTTGTAGTTGCATCGATGGTGTAATCTATGAAACCCCTTTCATAATTACCACCATACTTTGATCAGAGATTTCAACCTACATACTCATGAGAACACATAGGATATCCTTACCCGAAGGTAAGCGGTGAATCCCCGACTACAATGCATCGACTCCTATATGTTTCGACAAAACACCCAACCTTGCCACCTGATGACCCATGAGAGTCAGTAAACAAGTCAAAGTCTAATTCTAGCACATAGAGTCTCAATGTTGTCCCGGGTCATAAGGACTAATGGTGTACAACCATAAACTAGGACGTTTCCACTCGATAAGTGAGAACCACTTGGAAAGTCCTTTTATGGAGGGTTGTTCAGTGCACTCTACCAGGAGCACCTATCTGCATGCTCGGACATCACAATGCCCCTACCAATGAAACATGGTACTCACATCGTAGATACAAGTCTCGAGCTCTAGCGGCCTACATCCTTCTTAGTGGCCGTTGAATTGACTAGGAACCGTTTAGAATATACAGTTTTAAAAATATGAGTTTCATGACACTCATCATATGAGCATCTCATATTCTTTCTACTATTTGTATATTCAAGGGCTTTAACTATGCAACTAGCATGGGTATACAGATAAAGAAGTGCCAAAATAATAAATTCAAATATTATTAAAATAAAGATCGTTTATACATAGAGTTTCTTTGTGAACACTCGGCCAACACTTGGCTCGACGTGCACCTACTCTAACAATCTCCCACTTCCACTAGAGCCAACTACCCATATGATTTAAACCCATCGATTCGCGATGCTTCTCGAATAATGGTCCAGGTAAAGGCTTAGTTAGCAGATCAGCAACATTATCTACGGAGCCGACTTTGTCAATCGTGACATCTCCTCTTTCCACGATCTCTCGGAGGATGTGGTACTTTCTCACTATATGTTTGGACTTCTGATGAGACCTTGGCTCCTTCGACCTGAGCTATGGCTCCCGTGTTGTCACACATCACCGGGATAGGAGCAACTCCATTAGGAATGACGCCCAACTCTTGGACGAAATTCCTAATCCAAACAGCCTCCTTTGCTGCAGCCGATGCAGCAATATATTCTGCCTCAGTGGTGGAATCCGCATTACTGTCTTGCTTGGAACTCTTCCAAGAGACAGCAGCACCATTGAGCATGAATATGAATCCAGAGGTTGACTTCGAGTCATCAAAGTCGCTTTGGAAGCTAGAGTCGGTATAGCCTTCAATTTCAGTTCTCCACCCCCATAGATCAAGAACAACTTATGGGTCCTTCTCAAATACTTGAGGATGTCTTTCACAGCTTTCCAATGTGGAAGACCAGGGTTGGATTGATATCTACTCACTACACTTAGTGTAAATTCCACGTCAGGACGTGTAGATATCATCCCATACATGATACTACCAATTGCCGAAGCATACGGAATGCGTGTCATCGCCACTATCTCTACATCAGTCATGGGAGACATCGACTTTGATAGGGACACACCATGACACATTGGTAGATGTCCTCTCTTGGACTTATCCATCGAGAACCGCTTCACGATGGTATCAATGTATGTGGACTGGGTGAGACCAAGCAATCTTTTTGATCTATCTTTATAGATCTGTATTCCCAATACGAAAGATGCTTCACCCAAGTCCTGCATCGAGAACTTACTCGCTAACCATATCTTAGTTGATTGCAACATTCCTACATCATTCCCAATGAGTAGAATGTCATCAACATACAACACCAGGAATGTCACAGCACTCCCACTGACCTTCTTATACACACAGGGTTCCTCAGGATTCTTAGCAAAACCAAACTCTTTGATTGTACTGTCGAATCTGAGGTTCCAACTCCTAGATGTCTGCTTTAGACTATAAATAGATCTTTGAAGTTTGCATACCATATGCTCACTTCTGATAGATTTAAACCCTTCGGGTTGAGACATGTAAATTTCTTCCTTAATATCCCTATTAAGAAAGGCTGTCTTAACATCCATCTGCCATATCTCATAGTCATACCATGCAGCTATGGCTAGCAAAATCCTTATGGACTTGAACATTGCAACTGGAGAAAAGGTTTCCTCAAAGTCAACTCCTTGTCTTTGAGTATATCCTTTTGCCACCAATCGCGCCTTGAAGGTCAATACCTTCCCATCCGCCCCAAGTTTCCTCTTGTAAATCCATTTACACCCTATGGGAACAATTCCCTCAGGTGGATCCACGAGATTCCACACTTGGTTTAAATGCATGGAATTCATCTCAGATTCCATTGCTTCAAGCAACTTGGATGAATCGGCATCAGATAACGCTTCCTTGAAGGTCCTTGGATCACATCCAAGGTTAGGCTCATCATGGCCCTCTTCAAGAAGCAGACCATACCTCATAGGTGGTCTCGAGACTCTCTCGGATCTTCTAGGAGCTTGTATCTCCTCACTTGGCTCATTGGGTGTGGGTTCTACAACTGTGGGTGTCTCTCGAACCTCTTCGAGTTCTATCATCTCGCCTTTTCTATCCAATAGAAATTCCCTTTCCAAAAAGGTAACAAACACCTTTGTTTCTTGGAGATGATAGAAATAATATCCAACGGAATTCCTTGGATATCCCACAAAGTAGCATAAAATGGATCGACTATCCAATCTATCTCCCACTGCCTGCTTCACATAAGCAGGGTACTCCCATATTCTAAGATAAGAATACTTGGGAGGCTTACCCATCCATATCTCATATGGAGTTTTGTCAACTTCCTTTGAATGGACATTGTTCAACAACAGTGCCGCTGTCTCAAGCGCATATCCCCAAAAGGATGGCGGCAACTCCGTGAACCCCATCATAGACCGAACCATGTCCATCAAAGTCTGGTTACGACGCTCCGAAACACCATTCAACTGCGGTGTAGCGGGCGGAGTCCACTGAGAGAGAATCTCATTCTCCTTAAGATACTCTTGGAACTCGGCACTCAAGTACTCACCACCTCGATCCGATCGAAGTGTCTTGATGCTTCGTCCCAATTGCTTCTCTACTTCACTTCTGAATTCTTTGAACCTTCCAAAGGCTTCAGACTTGTATTTCATCAAATACACATACCCATACCTCGAAAAGTCATCGGTAAAGGTGATGAAGTAGGACATGTCCATGCTTAGTGGTGATGCTAAGCGGACCGCACACATCGGTATGGATCAAATCCAATAACCCTTTGGCTCGCTCCACATGGCCCTTAAAGGGAATCTTGGTCATCTTTCCTTTTAGACAGGATTCACAAGTCGTGAGAGCATTAATATCAGACATATCAAACATGCCTACCCCCACTAACTTGTTCATCCTTCTTAGGGAAATATGTCCTAATCGAGCATGCCATAATTGTGCCGAATTTAGAGTATCTTGTTTTCGCTTGTTTGTTGTTGTTATTTGATCGAGCAAAACTGGCACAGTGAATAGTCCCAAAATTTATTTTATAAATGAAAGCTCGATTTAAATATCGCAAGTGCACGATAGTCAAGTTATAATAAACGTAAGTGAATACGAGTATCGTTCCACAAGGACTGCGTTACACTATTTTTATTTTCAAGTAAAATTTCTTTAGCAACGATAAAATGAGTTGATGATTAAACTAATGTAAATTAAACAACTAAAATAATTAAAATGCAAAGAAAACGTATTCAAGAAAGCAATGATTAATTTGGATTAAATCAATTGAGAAATGAATTTGTTGGGAATTAGCAGTTCACCTACCACTCGTGTTTAAATAATTACACTCGACTTTTACTCGTGCATTCGACGGAATTCCCTAGACTAATTAATATACTCTGTCGAGCTATATTAATACTAATCATAAACATGCAGTACTCAAGTGTCCTCAATTATTTAACAGTTCAAGATTGCATTACATTCTATGGAATCCACTAGCTTTCATCCGGGTGAACTATCACTATCGACACGTATCCAATTCCGTATATCTACTAAAATTGTAAATCCGTGGTTTATACTATTTGATCCTATTGTTGATTGTTCTATCGAAATCATCAACAACATGAAATAATCAAAGGAAGTTAGCTAGGCTTCGATTGAACCAAGAAAGAACAATAGCATAAACAAATCACTAATAAAAACGTCGAGAAATAATGTTAAACACCGAGTACGGGGTAGGATCCCCTCAAATCCCAACAAATCTAGAGTTTAGCTACTGAAATTCATGATAAAAACCAACAATTAATGTAAGAAATAAAATACTGAATAATGAAAATACTAAAGATGACGATGGATGACGGCCACGACGCGTGGAAATCTCGAGGTCTTCGAAATCTCCTTTCTCTAGCCTCCCCTCCAAGAAAAGTGATGAAAAATATAATAAAGTCTCTCAAAAAGGAGGCTGATCTCGTGTATTAGGTTTTGGTGTAGGATAGAGTCCATAAAAAGTTGGAAACAAATCTTCCCGAATCTCGCTTCTCGCTAGGGCGGTATATTTTTGACCGCCCTAGCGAGAGGTCCTCGCATAAACTTCCTCGAGCATGTCCCTGATTTCGTTGGGGCGGTCACTTTTGACCGCCCTAGCGAGACACTTGCGCATAAAATCCTCGGCCAGACCAAAATGCTCGCTGGGGCGGTCACTTTTGACCGCCCTAGCGAATCCTCTTCGATATTTTCACAAATTTTCTCCCACTTTTTGGTTCAATTCCTACAAAATAACCACAAAATACACGAGATCAATCACATGCTAAATAATGCTAAAAAATGCAAAATTAAACTAAAACAAACTAATATGATGCATGAATGCGACTCAAAACCAACACTAAAAACACGTAAAAACGAGTCCTATCAACCCCCTCATACTAACCTTTTGCTCGCCCTCGAGCAAAATAGGTTAAAGCACGAGATTCTAAACAAACGCAACAAACACAAAATACTCAAACAAGAAATAACCAACACAAGTAAATGTCAATGGTGAGTTAACAACTTTTATGCTCATGCCTCAGTGAACTTTCCCACATACAAATCATAATCAAGTCAAATCACAAACGAATACTCACTCTCATCTACACATAAATCTTGACACTAATTTGAACGTGTGTGTGTCATGATGGGTCTAGTCATTCGTACTTCAAATAGATCAATCATCAAATCATGCGAGTCACTCAATTAACACTTCAATACAAGTCTCACTAGCATGCACCCCCGTGTCCATTTATCACTAACCATAAATTGAACTTTATTCAATTCTTAAGTGCAGATAAGGGTGTCGAAAAGAATGAAAATAAGCTCAAGTGGCTAAAAGTTGGGAGTACACCGATCATTTTCATTGTGCAATCGTCAAGACTTTTCGTCTGACTTTCCTCGTCTCCTTACATCTCCAACTTTTAGCCTAGGAATAGAATTTCATTCCTTTTATTTCGGCTCCCCCTCACCTTACATCTCCCTTGTTTTTTTTTTTTTTTTTTTCTTTTTTTTTAAAGATGCACAATTTTCACATATGTACTCCCTAGGCTAAGAATATATAACTTTGTATTACAGCTGGTTAGGGGTATGATATTTTAATTCAGTGCATTGAAAAGGGGGTAAATGTAAAGTTCAAGGCAAATCAAATGTTCTCATTCAAGGTCCCAATTAGTGACTTATTTTCACGGGTTTACATGCTAAATCAACTCATAAATGATGCCTTTCAAGTTAACCACACACAACCTTCAAATTTCACCATTATTCCTACAAAATTCTAGTCCCCACACATATGTGCTCAAAAAGTTCAAACTTTGTACCAAAATTCATGCTTTAACAATCAAGAGTACCATTCATGAAGTGACCCAATCAATACTTTTGTATACTATCAATTCAACATCATCATTGGCTCATAAACTATGTCTTCTCACCATAAACGACACCAAACATGCAATACTATAACGGACTAAAAACAACCAACTCAAAACAAGCAATACTAACAACACCAAATAAACTCTCATAACTGAAACTTGACACCACCAAAGTAATATAAACTCCACCAAACAAAAGAAATGCAACGAACTTAAAACCAATTAACTAAGCAAACATAACAATCTACCCCCCTCATACTAGAGTTGTGCAATGCCCTCATTGCACAGAACGAAACAAACACTAAAAACATAAAAACTCATGAATGTAAATGCAAAGACAGAATGTGCAAAATAAAAAGAAAGGGGAAACAGTAAACTCCCCTGATCAGAAATCATCCTCCTCCTCATTCTCTGGCGGTGGAACTCCCTCTTCAGCTGCTGGGGGCATAGGATAATTGTACTGAAAATGGAAGGGTGGCGGGTATGCGGGTGTAGGTGGCCGTCCGGAAGTGTCGATGCCCAAATGAGTTGAGATCCCCTGCACCAAGTATTCGATGTTCTGAATGTGAGCCTGATTAACGGCCTGGTACTGAGTCTGATAAGTGGCCCAAGCGCCCAATTCGTCGACGCGATCTCGCATGGCACGACGGTGTGGCTGCGGAGGTGGTGGTGCATGTCCTAAGGCCGGAGGTGGTTGAGCTGCTCTACCATAATCGAAAAATACCTCCTCGGACAGCTCAGCCTGTCTTTTCTCCCTCTTGGATTTATAAAGAGCCTCATCAATGGCTCTCATCGGCGGTAACCACTCATCATCATCTGCAAATATCACCCCCGCTCGAGCACACAGCTCAGTCACTATCGTCAGGGAAGTAAAAAGCCAAATTGCTGCTATTAATACACATGTTAAGCTGTCCGAAAATGAGCTTGCCCACATCAATCACCATCCCAGTACAGATGGCATAAAGAACAACCGCCCGCTCACGCTGCACATCACTCGTATGACCGACCGGCATCAATCTCTTAGACAAGAATGCATACCACAATGCCTCCTCCACTTTCAAAAATTTTTCAAGAAAGATCGTATAAGTCCCCGGTTGTTTCCACGTGGTGCCCGGATAACAGAGTGTGCGAATGATCAAATCATAATCCGGGTTAAGCACCCACGCCTGAAACACCGAACCGTCCACCGAAGGTAAACCCAACATTTCATTGATCGTCTTGGAATCATACGGGACTAGATGTCCCCTCACAAATGCCTTATACTCATTCCCCTCCGGAGCATTGGCATAAAATTCACGCACAACCGGAACCACTGCTGCATTCGGTTGTGCTACAAAGTTATTCCACCCTCTTCTTTCTACTTGGGACTCCGAAAACTGATCGATAATAAACGAGCTAAATCCACGTTCAGGGATTGGTTTCCTATGTAGTCTAGCATGTTCAAATCTCTCCCTAGCTTTTTCATTCACCAACATAGATGGAGTGGACCGAGAACTAGAAGCACCATGAGTTACCTTAGATCTTTTGTGTGCCATGTCGAGACTGGAGTGCACAAAGTATCAAAACGCCGGAAAATTTTTTAGGGTCGCCGGAGATGCTCACCGAAATCTGTGGAAGATGACCGTAGTTGCTTGAAAGACCACCGGAGAAGAAAATATTGTAGCCTAAATGCTTCCTGGTGGAGTGTATCGACCAAGATTGAGTCTTTGCCCTGAAAAATCACCAAATAATAAGTCTTGAGCACAAAAGATGGAAGGAGGCGGCGGTGGCCGGAAATCGCTTGGGTTCGCCGGAGAGTTGAGTTCTTGACCGGAAAAATCGCGTCTTGACACTTGGTGAAGGTGAGGGTGCACGATTGTACCTGAAATTTGGTGAGAAAAGATGAATTGAGAGAGATTGAGATAGTGGGGGCGAAAAATTCGGAAAGGGGTGCGAGGGTTTCGAGTGGGGAGAGGAGAAAAAAGTGTAGCAGATTTTAAGTCTGCGCGATCCGCCCGGGCGGCTATAAGTTTCCGCCCGGGCGGATATTCCTCGAATTTTTTTTGAAAAGGGCGCGCCCGGGCGGATGTAAGTTTCCGCCCGGGCGGATGGTCCTCGAAAATTTTTTTGAAAAGGGCGCGCCCGGGTGGATATAAATTCCCGCCCGGGCGGAAGCTTCACGGCTGTGCACACCAAAATACTTTTTTTTTTAATATAAAACTAAACAAGAGCAAGAGAAAATAAACAAATCGACATGAAAGAAAAATTAAATCAAATGCAAGAGAAGGGGAAGAAAAGTAGTTCTCAATTTATAGTCGAGAGCTTGACTGTCGGTCCGTCTCAGTTCGGCATGTCTGGGAACCGGGTGATTCCAAGTTGTGGCTCGATTGTGCCACCCATGTAGTGCTTAAGGCGCTGGGCATTGACCGTAAATGTCCCATCCTTCCCATCTTTCAACTCTACCGCTCCCGATGGGTATACTTTCGAATTCACGAATGGACCGGACCATCGTGACTTCAGTTTTCCGGGAAATAGTCGCAACCGGGAGTTGTAGAGCAGGACGTTTTCACCTTCTTTGAATTCTCTTTCGATGATCCGCCTATCATGAGCCTTCTTTGTCTTTTCTTTGTATGACAGTGCTAGATAATAGGCCAGATTCCGGAATTCCTCCAACTGATCTAGTTGAAGCAAACGTCGTTCACCTGCATCAATAAAGTTAAAGTTTAGTGCTTTTGTTGCCCAATATGCCCGATGCTCTAACTCTACAGGTAGATGACATGCTTTACCAAACAAAAGCCTATACGGTGTAGTGCCTATAGGTGTTTTAAAAGCAGTCCTATATGCCCACAGAGCATCGTCTAACCTCACCGACCAATCTTTCCTATTGACACCTACCACTTTCTCCAAAATTCGCTTTATCTCTCGGTTCGACACTTCCACTTGACCACTCGTCTGGGGGTGATAGGGGGTAGATATCTTATGTGTGACACCATATTTGCTCAAAAGTTTTTCAAATAGTTTGTTGCAAAAATGCATGCCACCATCACTAATGATTGCTCGTGGTGTTCCAAATCGGTTAAAAATGTTTTTCTTTAAATATTTTAGGACCACTTGAGCATCATTAGTGGCATACGCTTCCGCCTCTACCCACTTAGACACATAATCCACCGCAACCAAGATGTATTTTTTCGTGAAAGAACTAGGAAACGGTCCCATAAAGTCTATCCCCCACACATCAAAAACCTCACACTCAATGATATTATTTAAAGACATTTCGTGACGGTTAGAGATGTTACCTGTCCGCTGGCATTTATCACAATGTAGCACATAAAAACGAGCATCTTTAAAGAGAGTTGGCCAATAAAAGCCACATTCAAGTACCTTGGATACCGTCCTTATTGGTCCGAAATGACCACCTACCTCACGGTCATGGCAATGGTTGAGAATTTGATCAAACTCTTCCTCCGCAACACACCGTCTCATCATGGAATCTGCACAAATTTTAAACAAAAACGGTTCCTCCCAAAAATAGTATTTCACGTGAGAAAAGAATTTCTTTCGTTGGTGAAACGATAGGTTTGGTGGAGGTGTGCCTGTGACAAGAAAGTTAGCGAAATTTGCATACCATGGACAATGTTTCATCTCAAGCAATTGTTCATCAGGAAACCAGTCATCTATATCATCGTCACTGCCCTTAATTCTAACATGCTCAAGCCTAGACAGATGATCAGCAACTACATTTTCCACACCCTTTTTATCTCGAATCTCGAGATCAAATTCTTGCAATAATAAAATCCACCTAATTAACCTAGGTTTCGCATATTTCTTAGCAAGCAAGTATTTTAGGGCAGAATGATCTGTATACACAGTTACTTTAGACAGAACAAGGTATGAATGAAATTTGTCGAAAGCAAATACTATAGCAAGTAATTCCTTTTCAGTAGTAGCGTAATTCAATTGAGCATCATTTAAAGTCTTACTTGCATAGTAGATGGTATGAAATACCTTGTTCTTCCTTTGACCCAGCACCGCACCAACAGCTGTATCACTAGCATCGCACATCACCTCAAACGGTAACTCCCAATCAGGGACAGTCAGAACAGGTGTTGTCACCAAGCTTTCCTTGAGTATCTCGAATGCATGCAGACAAGTAGAATCAAAATTAAATTCAATATCTTTCATCAACAAAGAGGATAAAGGTTTAGCAATTTTAGAAAAATCTTTAATAAAACGCCTATAAAAACCAGCATGCCCTAGGAAAATTCTAACTCCTTTTATTGATGAAGGTGGTGGTAGGTTTTTGATTACTTCCACCTTGGCCTTGTCGACCTCAATTCCATTCTCTGATACCTTGTGTCCTAACACAATCCCCTCTTGAACCATAAAATGACATTTCTCCTAATTTAACACCAAATTGCTCTCTTCACATCTAATTAACACCAAGTTCAAATTCTCTAAACATTCATTAAATGAGGAGCCAAAAATAGAGAAATCATCCATAAAAATTTCAAGGAAATTTTCAATCATGTCATGAAAGATAGCGGTCATGCATCTTTGAAATGTGGCAGGTGCATTGCATAAACCAAAGGGCATACGCCTAAACGCAAAAGTACTATAAGGGCAAGTGAAAGTAGTTTTCTCTTGGTCCTCAGGTGCAATTGTGATTTGATTGTATCCCGAATATCCATCTAAAAAGCAATAAAATTCATGACCTGCTAATCGTTCAATCATTTGATCGATAAATGGCAAGGGAAAGTGATCTTTACGGGTTGCATCATTCAATTTCCTATAATCTATGCACACACGCCAACCCGTAACAGTTCTAGTGGGAATCAACTCATTTTTTTCATTAGTAATAACAGTAATCCCACCCTTTTTAGGCACACATTGTACAGGAATTACCCACGCACTATCAGAGATAGGATAGATAATACCTGCATCCAGAAGTTTAATTGTTTCAGCTTTTACTACCTCTTGCATCTTTGGATTGAGTCTCCTTTGTGGTTGTGATAGAGGTGAGTATTTATCTTCCATCAGAATTTTGTGCATGCAGATCGAAGGACTTATACCTTTTATGTCCGAAACCTTCCAAGCGAATGCTCCTTGAGGACTCCCAAGAGCTTACTCTCCATATCATCTGTCAAAGAAGAGGAAATAATAACAGGCAATTTATTATTTTCTCCTAAATATACGTACTTGAGATGTGGAGGTAGTGGTTTGAGCTCCACAGTAGGTGGCTCCTCTAGGCTTGACTTTTGAGGCATTAAATCTTTTCTGTCTCCCAATTCCTCTAGTCTAAGCCTCGCTTGCTTTCTCCAAGTGGAACGGCATTCAAGTGAGCTACCATCTCCATCTTTTCCTCGTCTAGCTCGTCCTCCTGCTTTTCAGTAGTGAGAGTGGCCTCCAATGGTTCTTTGAATCCATCCTGCATAAAATCACAAACGAGAGAATCCAAGACATCAATACGAAAACAACTATCATTGTGCATTGTGTGCTTGAGAGTATTGAAGACATCAAAAATAATTTCTTCTTCTCCAACTCTCAGCCTCAATTTCCCCTCTTCAACATCAATCAGTTCTTTCCCTGTAGCCAGAAACGGTCTCCCTAGGATTAAAGGCATCTCTAAATCTTCCTCCATGTCAAGTACCACAAAATCTGCAGGAAAAATAAACTTATCCACTTTCACCAAAACATCTTCGATAATCCCACGTGGATACTTGACAGATCTGTCAGCCAGCTGAAACGACATCCTAGTTGGCTTGGGTTCACCTAATCCCAGTCTCCTAAACACAGAAAAAGGCATCAGATTAATACTCGCACCAAGATCACATAGAGCTTTATGAAAATTAATGTCACCAATAATGCAAGTTATAGAGAAACTCCCTGGATCTTTTTGCTTAGGAGGTATCTTGTTTTGAACTAAAGCGGAGCAATTTTCAGTCAAATTCACCATCATATGATCTTCTAGCTTCCGCTTATTTGATAAGATATTTTTCAAGAATTTTGCATAAATTGGCATATTCAATAAAGCATCAGCAAAAGGAATGTTAATATGCAATTTTTTAAATATCTCAAGAAATTTACCAAATTGTGCATCTAATTTAGCTTTCTTCATTGCTGCAGGAAAAGGTGGAGGGATAAAAATTTTATTCTGTGCAATAGGTGTAGATGTAGAGTTAGAAGACTTACCTCCTCGATTTTCCGCCTCATCCTCAGCGTGCTTGGTCTTTTCCTCATTAGACTCGAGTGCTTTTCCACTACGCAATTCCACAGCCTTCACATGTTCTCTTGGGTTAGTTTCCGTGTTGCTTGGCAAAGCTCCTTGCTCCCTATTAGCAATCAACTTAGCCAATTGTCCAATTTGATTCTCTAACCCCTTTATGGATGCATCTTGGTTCTGAAATCTCGTCTCTGTTGCAGAAATAAATTTAGTCATCATTTTCTCTAAATTGGACTTCTCCTCCCGAGGCGGTTCTGGCTTGAATCCTTGGTGCATCCCATATGGTGGGCCTCTTTGTTGTCGATTTTGGTTGTTTTGACCTCCCCATGAAAAGTTTGGGTGATTTCTCCATCCCGGATTATATGTGTTCGAATAAGGGTCATTTCTAGGACGATTCTGGAATCCCACTTGTTTTACCGGTGCTCCCTCATGCACATAGAATGGATTGCCATCTTGGCAATCCTGCACGTCATGCTCACCCCCACACTTATCACAGAAAATTTCTTGCAGACGCATAGCCGACCCACTCATGCTCATCCCATCAATCTTTTTATTCAAAGCCTCTAACTGTGCTGAAACCGCCGACAAGTCATTAACTTGATTAACTCCAGCACCTCGTCTCTGCCTATCAGACTGAGGATGATAGCTACTAGCAGCCATCTCCTCCAATAACTCATATCCTTCCTCAGCCGTTTTTCTCAGTAAGTTACCACAGGCAGCAGCATCTATCATAGTACGGTTAGGAGTAAGCAGACCGTAGTAGAAAGTTTGAACAACTAACCCAAGAGGCAGCTCATATTGTGGACATTTCCTCAACAAGTCCTTCTAGCGCTCCCATGCCTTGTAAAGTGACTCTTGCTCATATTGAGCAAAAGTAGTAATGTCGGCTCTAAGCTTCATAGTCTTCGACGGAGGAAAGTACTTGATCAGGAATGCCTTTGCATATCCTCCCATGTAGTAATAGACCCTACAGGCAAACAGTTTAACCACGACTTAGCTTTATCTCTCAGTGAAAATGGAAATAAACGCATCATCAGGCATGCCATTAAACTTAAAAGTATCACAAATTTCAAGAAAGTCAGCTATATGAGAATTAGGGTCGTCAAGTGCACTTCCCCCAAATTGGACAGTGTTCTGAATCATCTGAATGATAGCTGGCTTGATCTCAAACTGATTAGCTCGGATGACTGGTCTTACGATGCTTGGACGTGCTCCATGAAGAGAGGGGTGTGCATAATCCATCATCGGTATACGCCTTGGCTCCTCTCTGTGTTGATCGTCTTCCATTCTTTCCTTCACTCTTTGCTGCTGTAGTCGACGTCTAGCTGTGCGTTCAATCTCGGGGTCAAAAGGCTCAAGCTTAAACTCGAGTGATCATCGCATGCACCACAAGAAAAATCTGCAACATAATGAGAGTATCAAATAACAATAAAATAAATAATACTAAAGAATTTAAATGAAAAATAAAAAATTGTGAATCAACAGTCCCCAGCAACGGCGCCAAAAACTTGATCGAGCAAAACTCGCACAGTGAATAGTCCCAAAATTTATTTTATAAATGAAAGCTCGATTTAAATATCGCAAGTGCACGATAGTCAAGTTATAATAAACGTAAGTGAATACGAGTATCGTTCCACAAGGACTGCGTTACACTATTTTTATTTTCAAGTAAAATTTCTTTAGCAACGATAAAATGAGTTGATGATTAAACTAATGTAAATTAAACAACTAAAATAATTAAAATGCAAAGAAAACGTATTCAAGAAAGCAATGATTAATTTGGATTAAATCAATTGAGAAATGAATTTTTTGGGAATTAGCAGTTCACCTACCACTCGTGTTTAAATAATTACACTCGACTTTTACTCGTGCATTCGACGGAATTCCCTAGACTAATTAATATACTCTGTCGAGCTATATTAATACTAATCATAAACATGCAGTACTCAAGTGTCCTCAATTATTTAACAGTTCAAGATTGCATTACATTCTATGGAATCCACTAGCTTTCATCCGGGTGAACTATCACTATCGACACGTACCCAATTCCGTATATCTACTAAATTGTAAATCCGTGGTTTATACTATTTGATCCTATTGTTGATTGTTCTATCGAAATCATCAACAACATGAAATAATCAAAGGAAGTTAGCTAGGCTTCGATTGAACCAAGAAAGAACAATAGCATAAACAAATCACTAATAAAAACGTCGAGAAATAATGTTAAACACCGAGTACGGGGTAGGATCCCCTCAAATCCCAACAAATCTAGAGTTTAGCTACTGAAATTCATGATAAAAACCAACAATTAATGTAAGAAATAAAATACTGAATAATGAAAATACTAAAGATGACGATGGATGACGGCCACGACGCGTGGAAATCTCGAGGTCTTCGAAATCTCCTTTCTCTAGCCTCCCCTCCAAGAAAAGTGATGAAAAATATAATAAAGTCTCTCAAAAAGGAGGCTGATCTCGTGTATTAGGTTTTGGTGTAGGATAGAGTCCATAAAAAGTTGGAAACAAATCTTCCCGAATCTCACTTCTCGCTAGGGCGGTATATTTTTGACCGCCCTAGCGAGAGGTCCTCGCATAAACTTCCTCGAGCATGTCCCTGATTTCGCTGGGGCGGTCACTTTTGACCGCCCTAGCGAGACACTTGCGCATAAAATCCTCGGCCAGACCAAAATGCTCGCTGGGGCGGTCACTTTTGACCACCCTAGCGAATCCTCTTCGATATTTTGACAAATTTTCTCCCACTTTTTGGTTCAATTCCTACAAAATAACCACAAAATACACGAGATAAATCACATGCTAAATAATGCTAAAACAATGCAAAATTAAACTAAAACAAACTAATATGATGCATGAATACGACTCAAAACCAACACTAAAAACACATAAAAACGAGTCTTATCATTATTGCTTGGACATTGTTAAGTGGAATATCTTTCAATTTTAAGGTGTAGAGATCATTTTCAAGTTCTCCAGTACCAATTAAACATTCATTCTTGTAAATATTGCAAACACCTTTGCTAAATAAACAAGAAAATCCATCTTTGTCTAACATAGAAATGGAAATAATGTTTTTCACCAAATCTCGTACAAACAAAACATCTCTCAATAACAACTTAAAATCATTGTTCAAAAGTAAACAAACATTTCATATGGCCTTGGCAGCAACCCTTGCTCCATTGCCCATCCTCAAGAAGGTCTCAGCTTCCCTGAGCTTCCTACTTCTTCCCATCACCTGCAAATCATTACAGAGATGTGAGCCACAGCCGGTATCCAATACCCAAGAAGTAGAGTTAATCGAAATGTTTACTTCAATATAGAACATACCCTTTCCAGAACCCTTCTGGGCAAGATATTCCCTGCAGTTACGCCTCCAATGTCCAGGTTTCTTGCAGTGGTGACAGATGTCAACAGTCTTGTCAGCCTTCACTGGTGTGGCTGCCACTACCGGACTCGAAGTCTGCCTCTTCGAGGGCACGCTCTTCTTGGGACGTTGGAAAGAACGCTTCTTTCCCTTCCCAGGTGGACCGATCTTCGAGCCAGATGAAGAGCCCACAAAAAGAACCGGCTTCTCTTTCTTGATGGTGGACTCAAAAGTCACAACCATGTTCACCAACTCTTCAAGGCTCGGCTCAAGCTTGTTCATATTGAAGTTCACCACAAAAGGATCAAATGAGCTAGGCAACGACAACAACAACACATCAGTGGTCAACTCCGAAGGCAACATCAAATCCATGCCAACGAGCTTGTCCACGAGCTCAATCAACTTTAGGCCATGCTCATGGACCGAAGCCCCATCTCGCATGCGTAAAGTGATGAGCTCCTTGACTATAGCATGCCTCAGAGGCCGAGTCTGCTCACCAAAGAGCTCCTTGAGGTGCATATGAATGTCATCAGCATTCTTTGCATCCTCAAAACACCTCTGCAGCTCATCGTTCATAAAAGCCTGCATATAACACCTAGCCTTCAAGTCATGGTCACACCAATCCTTGTAGGTCTGCAATTCCTCAGGAGTACAGCTAGTCGGAGCCTCAGCAGGGGGCGACTCAGTCAGTGTATATGCAATCCTTTCCGAGTTGAGGACGATTTTCAGATTTCTTAGCCAAGTGAGATAGTTAGGTCCGGTTAACACATGTTTTTCGAGTATGGCAGAAAGCGGATTGCGAATTGAAGACATTGTCAAATTTTGTACTGAAAAGTAAAACAGATAAATGTTAATGACTATTTTAAAATATTTACTAAGATATAAAGTATGGACTTTTACTTTATAAATTTTCGCTCCCACTGTTTTGACATTTTCACTACCCTCTAGTGAAAACGGGAAACTCCTTTCCTCAGTAGGTACGTAAGGTCCAATTAGAGAATTATGATCCTGAATAATATCAGCCAATTATAATTCCTAAAAGGTAGTTTCCGATTGCATCGCCATGCAACTCTATACGTAATCTTTTGTCTCACGTTTGATTAGGACCCAATAATATGACATCGTTCATCTTTACGTGTCAAGCCTAACCCATCGATATTGAACCTTAATGGACAGTCGCCATGAGTTCCCTCAATAATATGAGCCGAAATTATGGGAGTTCCACGTAGTTCACATCACCATGTCAATGGATGTCACAGCTTTCCGGCACCCAAAGCTCCCCCAATAATATGAGCCGAGCCCCGAGTACGGGTAGCATTCATCATGCACCCATTGTCGATGGAAGAACAGGAAATTATAAACAAATTTATAATTTCCCTTTTCGGGCTTGATATTAATTTTGAATCTTATTCAAAATGAGGGTTTTTAATTTTGAAAGATCTCATAATTAATTTTATTTAAAAGCTCGCCATGTTTGATCGTATGTTTGCCGGATTCATGCAACTTTGTTATTATCATAATAATAACGCACATGCTCATTATTTAAAACATATCATGCATATATTATAAACAGTAAACAAACAAGATGATCAATCGCCCCAATACTAACGGACCGTGTGAGCTAAACACGGGCCTAGGTCCAATCCTAGGGAAATGCATGGGATGCAAATGCAACTATTACATTAGCTTCCAATATTTACATATTTTCGATCTTCATAATCACCATGGCCACCATCTTCCAATCTTGATCATCCAATATACTATATTTACAAATAAATATCCTTGGCAATAGGGATACATCTCATGGGGGTGGGAACGGGCCATAAACCAGGCCCACTTTATAAATTGATAATTATTACAATCATTCAACACAAAATATCCTAGCATACACCTAGCAAATTGGGCTTGGGCTTTTGATCATCCTTCATGCATAATATCACATATCATACACCATCAATTAATTATCACAATTCCTTCGGGCTGCCCTTGCTGCCCGTTTTGGGCAGCCCCTCGGGCAACCCAAGGTGCCCGAAATGGGCAGCAACATGCTGCCGAAAAATGCTCCAAGATGGCCTCGATTTTTTATGCAAAAAATTATCTCAAGCGGTTAGAAATCGATCACAACATAATATTATGCAAATGCTACACCAAAAACGTAATCATAGCTCGGATACCACTTGAAAGGTGATCGGTTACGGTGACCGGAAGCGCAACGGAAGTTTAAAAATCGAAATTTTGCATGGAATTTTCGGCCACCACACATTTTGTGTAGCAAATACAAAAACAAACACATGTCATACATAGGATGTTTGAGAGATATACCTATCAATCTTTAAAAGATTGATTGTGGCTTCAACATTGTTGTTAAACAACAAAGCTCTTGAATGGCAAGAAGATCTACAAGCTTCCTCCTTCCTTCAAAAATTAGGCCCACCACTTGCTTGGTAAATCCCCTCTTAATTTGCACTAGAAAATTAAGAGGATTTTTCAAGGAGAATAATATTTCTTCTCAACACTTGAAGAAGAAATGAGAGAAAAAACTTGGAGAGAATATGCTCAATATTTCGGCCATGGTGCATATAATGAAGGGGAGGAAGACTTGTCTTGGACTTGCAAAAGCTACCAACAAAAGTTGCATGCCATGCCTTGAAAATAGACAAGGTTGTCTCCCAACCCTTCACCTCCCATGCATGCATATTATATGGTTTTTAACAAATTTAAAACAATGGAGTAAATTTAATTATCTCAAACATATTTGAGACTAATTAAACATTACTTGAATTTACCCAAGTCCCACTAGTTAAATAATTAATTTAAATTCAGCTCTACAAGACTCAATATGATTTAATTAATTCAACACTTGAATTAATTTAATTATTTTGACTCTACTAGGTCCACTAGTGTTTAATTAATTCAACGCTTGAATTAATTTAATTTAGTCCAAAATAATGTTTATGAAAATCACAATTTTTCAAATACATTATTTATTTGGCCAACTTCTAATTTAGGAACACATTCATAAATTAAAAGTAATTTCTCTCATAGAAGTCAAACTTCTATTTTTCCTTACACTTATAAACTCATTTATAAGTCGTTCAACACATTGAACTATTTTACTTCTCAACGGGATCTAGAAAGCAAGTACTTGTGTGGCCCTCAATGGTTCACTGATACAACTAGCCGTGGGCTCACATCTCCATGTGATTCGGACTAAACATGTCCTTATATGAGCATACCCCAATTGACTCCATTCTTATTTATCAACTCCTTGATAATAAGAACGTCAGAACTCAAGTCTGATGGTACCCAACCAATCATGTTAAACGCCTAGCAGCATCGCTTACATGATTCCTTAGGTATCAAATGATAGTGCCTGCAAGAACCATTCAATTATGGTTAGCGTACAGTACGGTCCCTTAAACTCATATATCCCGATTGATTCGACAACCATTGGTTTATCGAGAGTTGTCAATGAATCGATACTATGTGTCATGTTGTAGTTGCATCGATGTTGTAATCTATGAAACCCTTTCATAATTACCACCATACTCTGATCAGAGATTTCAACCTACATACTCATGAGAACACATAGGATATCCATACCCGAAGGTAAGCGGTGAATCCCCGACTACAATGCATCGACTCCTATATGTTTCGACAAAACACCCAACCTCGCCACCTGATGACCCATGAGAGTCGGTAAACAATTCAAAGTGTAATTCTAGCACATAGAGTTTCAATGTTGTCCCGGTTCATAAGGACGTTTCCACTCGATAAGTGAGAACCACTTAGAAAGTCCTTTTATGGAGGGTTGTTCAGTGCACTCTACCAGGAGCACCTATATGCATGCTCGGACATCACAATGCCCCCTACCAATGAAACATGGTACTCACATCGCAGATACTAGTCTCGAGCTCTAGCAGCCTATATCCTTCTTAGTGGCGGCTGAATTGACTAGGAACCGTTTAGAATATACAGTTTTACAAATATGAGTTTCATGACACTCATCATATGAGCATCTCATATTCTTTCTACTATTTGTATATTCAAGGGCTTTATCTATGCAACTAGCATGGGTATTCAGATAAAGAAGTTCCAAAACAATAAATTCAAATATTATTAAAATAAAGATCGTTTATACATAGAGTTTCATTGTGAACACTCGGCCAACACTTGGCTCGACGTGCACCTACTCTAACAATATTTTCTTATAATGTGGCAATTGACATCATAAATGATAATGAAGATCATGAACCAAAATCTTTTGGTGAATGTAAAAACCGGCAAGATTGGATAAAATGGAAAGAAGCCATCCAGGTTGAATTAGATTCGCTAAATAAACGTAATGTTTTTGGACCTATAGTCCTTATACCTGAAGGTGTAAAACCTGTTGGCTACAAATGGGTTTTTATTCGAAAGCTAAATGAGAAAATTGAAATAGTAAGATATAAAGCTCGACTTGTTGCACAAAGTTTTTCTCAAAGGCCTTGAATTGATTATGAAAAAACGTATTCTCCCGTGATGGATGCAATTACGTTTCGATATTTGATTAGCTTGGCAGTATCTGAAAATTTAGAAATGCGTCTTATGGATGTTGTCACATCTTACTTATATATATATATATATATATATATATATATATATATATATATATATATATATATATATATATATATATATATATATATATATATATATATATATATATATATATATATGAAAATCCTTGAAGGATTTAAGATGCCTGAAGCACAAAGTTCAAAATCCCAGATATTGTTATTCTGTGAAATTACAAAGATCATTATATGGGTTGAAGCAGTCCGGTCGAATGTGGTATAATCGACTAAGTGATCACTTGATGAAAAAGGGATATGTAAATAATTCAATATGCCCTTGTGTTTTCATTAAGAAAACAACATCCGGATGCGTAATTATTGCTGTATATGTTGATGATTTAAACATCATTTGAACGAATAAGGAAATTCCAGAAGTTGTGTCATACTTGAAGGAAGAATTTGAAATGAATGATCTTGGAAAAACCAAGTATTGTCTGGGTTTACAAATTGAACAAAAAGAATGTGGAATGTTAGTTCACCAGACAATATACAGAAAAGATCCTTAAACGTTTTAATATAGATAAATCAAATCCTTTAAGTACTCCAATGGTTGCTAGATCTCATTAAACATAGAAAAGAATCCATTCCGACCATGTGAAGATGATGAAGATATTCTTGGTCCAGAAGTACCATATCTAAGTGCTATCGGTGCCCTTATGTATCTTACAACTTGTACAAGGCCTGATATATCTTTTGTCGTAAATTTGTTGGCAAGATTCAGCACATATCCAACAAAGAGACACTGGAACGGAATTAAACATATATTTCGTTATCTACGAGGAACGACAGACTTTGGACTTTTATATTCAAAAGATGCTAATCCAAGTATAATTGGTTATGCCGATGCTGGATATTTATCTGATCCACACAAGGCATGTTCCCAAACTGGATACGTATTTACTCGTGGAGGCACTACAATTTCTTGGCGTTCACAGAAACAAACGCTCGTAACAACTTCATCAAATCATGCCGAGATTATTGCACTACATGAAGCAAGCCGTTAATGTGTGTGGTTAAAATCAATGACCCAACATATCCAAATCTCATGCGGATTATCATTCGACGAGAAGCCTGTGATACTATATGAAGATAATGCTGCATGTGTTGCTCAAATGAAAGAAGGATACATAAAAAGCGACAGAACTAAACATATTCCTCCTAAGTTCTTCGCATTCACCAAGGAGCTTGAGAAGAATAAATGTATTGATGTTCGTCACATTCAATCAAGTGAAAACTCATCAGATATCTTCACAAAGGCACTTCCTACATCAATATTCAGAAAGCACATATATAATATTGGGATGCGCAATCTACGAAATTTGTGAAGAACTGTTCGTGTCAACATGAGGGGGAGTTTACGTGACTGCACTCTTTTTCTCTTATTATGGTTTTTATCCCAATGGGTTTTTCCTAGTAATATTTTTAACGAGGCAGTATAAAAACACGTAATGAATACAATCACTATGATCATCATCACAAGGGGGAGTGTTGAAAAATAATATTTAAAATGTGTTTATTGAATATTTAAATGTTGAAAATAAGAGTTGTAAATATTGAAAATTAGTGTGTGATGATGTAGGTAATGATGTATTTTATTTTTGGATTATTTGTAAATATTTTCTATAAATAGATCTCTCATTTGTGAAGAAAATCACAATTGAGTAGAGAGAAAAATATTATAAAGTGTGTAGTTTGGTAAATTTTGAAAGTTTGAGATTTTTACTTTTTACCATAAATTTTTACTTTTTCACAACAGTGGTTATATTGATAAAATTTTAACAGGAGGAATTTAACAAAATTATACTATAAATGGGCATATTATTTCTCACTTCTAGTATTTTTATTTTTATGAGAATGCTAAAATGATATGAGATATTATTGACACTAATTTGTTCATAAATGTTTTTCGATTTTAGTCCTATTTTATTATTATTAGATTAATGACGTGACATCATATAATATTGATGTAATATAGGATTTAGTTGATGTGATGCCAAGCATGTTGATTTGTTTGACGTCATATTATTATTCTTAAGACGCAAGAAATCGTAATCTCTATATTTCGGTGTATGTTAGGTAAATACGGATTAATGCGATAATCTGCAAATAATGTTTGTCGGATAAACTGTACTGGGTAAGTCATGGACAACATGCTTGTCCGAGAAAGTAGAAGTAAGCAAAATCGAACTCATAACTATTGTTTAAAAGTTCATCAACTTAGACACACTTAGGATCTACTGTGATCAAATTCCAAATTGTGACCGTTTAAACAGGTCAAATCGGTTATATTTCGACTTATATAACAAACTTTATCATTTTCTTCCATCCTTTATTATATATTTTCGTGTTATTTTTTCATGCTAATCAAATGTTTGATACATTTTTAATTAAACTCACCCAATCTACTCTCCAATGGAGTAGATTGTAATAACATGGTTAAAATAAACTCAATTTCACAACCCAATATTAATAATCTTTGTTCCTATCAAACGTGGCTTATCCTATAATACCCTTTCTCCCAACCAAGAAGCCCAACAAAAAGAGTCTTCCTCCATCTAAACAACTACGTACGATGATTGACCTGTAACACATCACGATCTAGAGATTTTCGACAAAAATTCGAAGATCTACGCGGAGCTCTTTACATTTTTGTCAGCTAGGGTTTTCTTCGAAGATAATGTGCGGAGGAATGAGTCGATGAAATGCGCAGATAGGTAACAAACTTAGGTGTGAAATTAAAAAATAAACAAATATATCAAAAGGTATTTTTGGTAGTACAAAATTAAGTGAGTATTTAATCTGACCCTTACAATTCTCCCCAAACAAAACAATGATTTGAGCACACCATACAAATCTTTATTTATCGTATATTTTATCATTTATATACTAATCATTCAATGATCCTATCATTTAAACCAAACTCTACGTTAAAGTATTAAAAGAAAGATAAATACAAAACACAGCTAGAGTGCTAGACATTTCGTAGTTTCCTCAACAAACCAGTTCGAATGACATTTCAGCTGCCAATAAAACTATTCTTATAATCAAATCAAACGGATATAACGTCAAAATTTTGCACGGAAATAGTAAGTTTATATATTGATAATTCGAATGGGTGTTTGCCTATTTCTGATGACACCACGAAACAAAATGGGCATTTATCTTTTTGTTAAATTCACTTTACTCTGGGGAATCATTGGCTCATCATATATGTCGTTTATATTTCACGAGGAACCCACGAATTTTATCACTATCTAGAACAAGATCATGAATTCGATTCCATTTTGTAGGAATTAAATTTCTTGTATTAATTTTAAATTTTTGTGTACATAATTTTACATGTTCATGTTGACGTACAGAATACACATTTTTTTTAATTGCATTTCTATTTTAGACCATTGAAGTTAAAATCAAACAGTTTAAAAATTATTGTCGTGATTGCGACATTCATCCACCTAAAATAACTTTCTAATGATAAATTATTACAATTTAGATATTCTCTAATTCAATTACTTTAAAATAAACCACATGAAAATTTCAATAAACATTCAAAAAAAAAAAAACACACACACACACACATATATATATATATATACACACACACACACACACACATATTATATATATATATATATATATATATATATATATATATATATATATATATATATATATATAATTGGATATGTATTTTTTAAAAAATAAATGAAATCAGTCCATGTATTGATTTTAAGAAATAAATACTTAATTAAAGGTTCCTAGCTAGATGTATTAAAATTCATGAAAATAAAATGCGCATCATTTATTTTTATTTTTTTTTCACATAGGACTCAATTTGGTAACGAAGACATAGGTACAATACTAAAATTAAAATTTTAAGAAATTACAACCAAATTTACAAATCAGAATATAGATACAATCAAGTAATATATTGTTAGAGTCGAAAATGTGTGTAGAGATGGTGAATAAATGTTTTAAAAATTTTCTTGCTAAAACGATCTAAATTTAATAGTTTTTAAGTTGTTAAATTTATTTCTTGAATAACTAGACTTTGTTGGATCACTAAAAATAAATAAGTGTGAAAACAGTCCGAGTATACTAGTGATATACTCAATAAGCATCAATTTAATAGCAACAGTCATAAATGATCAAACAAATAAAATGTATAAGTGAATGAAACTGAAACGTTCACTAGTCGTTTTTCTTTAAAATATACTAGAAATTTTTTTTCAACCTTTCGGACGAAATATGTACTTATATATATATATATATATATATATATATATATATATATATATATATATATATATATATATATATATTTTTATTTAACATCATTTAAAATAAACCAACCAACCATTATTTGAAAAAACCAAAAGAACGCATTTTACGTCAACTAACCATAAGCTAACATTATTTCAAAAATAAATTTAACTCTAACATCCTCTTAAAAACGTCTCAAAAGGATCATAAGTCATAAAATATTTTAAGTAGCTTAAATCTTAAACATAAATTTATTTGCGGAAAACTAGCGACGGTCCTTGAGTTGTGTGCACATTCAGTCCAGCCAGTTCAACCATCAAGTCCTCCATTAATATCATGCTCACCTGTATCGATCACACTTAGTGAGTCTATTGACTCAGCAAACCTTAATCACGATAGAAAGTAATACATATACATTCACAAGCAACACTAAAAATACTTTTAATAAAATAATTTTTAATGAACGCAAACTTTAAACATTTTCTTTTTCATCATATACTTTTTCATTTTCATCATATACACATATGTTTATCTTTCTTTTGAATTCAGATCCTCAATTGTGACTTTCGTATTAGCTATAGTCGATCGATCCATCTACATATTACCACGGTACCGGGAGACGGGAACATCAGCGACACTCTCACTCGTCAACTAAGCATTGGCATTACATATCATCGTATCATCGTATTAGTTACAATCAATTTACCTCCTTCAACGTTTCATATTTCTATCATTTATAAAAATTCATGCACGTATAAATTATTTTTCTTTTAATGCAACATGTCTTTTAACATTAACGTTTCATCATAAAATTTCATAAACATTTAAATAAACATTTTAACATTTATTATAGCATTCAGAGCATTGACTTGATGTCTAACATTTTTCAGGTGTAAAATGATTGTTTTGTCCTTAGAACTCTAACTTTCTCAATTAATCCTTAGACCTTGAAACGACAACCGAAATACATCCAAACTTAACATATCACCTTAAATGCACCCATATATATTTCATAGATATAAAATTAAGCTCTAGACTATTTTTCAATTCATATTTATATTTAGACGTACATCCTGATTTTTGCTTCGTATGGACTCGAAAGTTAACCAAACTTTAACAACCTTGAACTATAGCTTAATAACACCTAATTATACCATATACAACCCAAAACTAGCCAATTATAACCATTGAACAAGCCTAGGAAGCTGCTAGAAATTCTGCTCACTTTTTTTTTTTTGAAAACCCTAGCTTGCACAAACTAGCATCCTTCAGCCCTAGCCCTCAACCAGCAAGACCAGCCCCTCTAAACGCTTCCTAGGACCATAAACTACCCAATTACAAGCTACTCGAACATACCTAATGACCCACGCAAGCACAACCTCACCCGTGCGCAAGGAGCCATGAGCGACTCCCTATTGTCCACCGCTACAGCCTAGGACCTTGCACCAACAGCGCCTAGGCCCCTTTAGAACCATCATGCAACCCTCTTGGAACCCTGGACACATCCCCTAACCTGTCTCTAGCCGCCCCTTTCAAGCAACCCAAAGCCCCCAACCCTAGATCTCTAGCAACCTGATTTCGTTCAAGCCATCACCCTTACATGTGCAGCCCTTATTTATGCATCTATAGACCCTTAATGTGTTGTAAAAACATCGCTTCAAGTTCCCCTATCATGGCAGCCTTTTGTGCATCATTAGGAAGAGTTTTAAAAATAAAAACTCTACTTTATGCATATAGAGCCATAAAAACGAAAATATTAAATAGTGCATCATATTTTTCATGCAAGAATAATTAAATATACATCATATGATGTGAAAGATGTTTGAAGGAAGATTAAGGTGTGCTTTTGCGTTTATTATGCACGAAAAACGGCTTGTGGTGCGAGGAACGTTGGCGGAGAAGGACCCTTGCTGAATTCCTTCGACTTCCACATGATTTTCTCTCCAAATATCATGTGATGTGTGTGTGTCTTGGCTGATGAAGAGTCTTAGTGTGTGTTTGTGTGATGTGTGCCATGGTAGGGGAACTTGAAGGGATGTTTTCCCACATGTTTAAGGACCGTAGGAGCATGTTTGAAGGCTGGACAAAGAGGGAAACTATGTTGAAACAAAATTGTACTTTTGGGTGGACTTTCGGCTAAGGTTTCATAGAGGGGCACGGCTCCTAGCCACTGTAGGTTCACGCCTAGGAGACCTAAGAGGATGGTAGGATGGTCCTAGGGTGGTTGCATGAGGGCTGGATCGAAGGTGAAGGGCCACAGCGTGAGGCTTGGACGTATGAGACTCTTAACCGACGGGTTTGAGGACTGAAATGGTATAGCTCGTTAGGTGTGGTCCAATAGCTTGTCTAGGGCACGATCATTGTTGCGTATTTTCACTATCGCAAGTATACGGTGTCAAGTTTTAGTACTGGTATGAGTACAAATATCGATCCCACGAGGAGTAATTATTTAAAATTGTATATTAAGTACCATAATTGACATAATTCAACTTTATTTAGAAAAATCAAAGAGATAGTTTACAATCAATTCAAGGCAAATAACAAATCCTATTAATTCTTAGCAAACAGTTCAGTGAGTATATCAATCTAGAGATATGATTTCGTGTGGTCTCCCCTATGCTAAATTAAAATTGACTAACATATTATTAAATTGCATCATGTTTATTAACCAAGAAATCGCAATTTTTCTATTCCCTTTTTCAAGTGATAAGTAGAACTGTATTATCAATTACTGATTTTAATATATCTCTTCAAAATCACGTAACATATAATATATGCAAACAATGTTCTTTTTATGGATTCGTCAGAGTTATACGTCTTTTGCACGTTATAAACATCTGAAGATGTGATTTCCCATGTCCTATTTTTAATCCCTCGGTCGAGTGTTAGATCTTAATTATTTGATCAATCAAATTATGGCCAGTAATCCAAAAGCATTAACGAAAAGAGATCACAAATAAACACGATGAATTAATTCAATGAAAATTCAAAACGTCAATAACATAGGTTCGACAACGACTACGTCAATCTCTAGAAAATAAACTTAGTTTATACTCAAGTCTAAATCAATAAAAAAAACATGTTTGTAATCATTAAAAACGTAAAAGTAAATTACCGAATTAGAAACGTGTTGAGGAGAGATGAAAGTGTGTCTCCGTGTCTGGATTCAGCGTCTTCTATCTCCGTTCTTTGCATTTCGTCTTCCGTTGCTCTCACTTTTTGCTCTCCTTGCTCTGTTATGTCGGCTGTCTTTTTAATTCTGTTTTCCTTCCTTATAAGTCCCACGATGAAACCTAAAGAATCTGGCATTCGCGTCGCGCGCATATGCGCGGGTCCTTTTGTGTGGGCGATCTTCTTGCACGCTCGCGCATATGTATGGAGTCCTCTGTTGGTCATCTGGAATTCCTTCTTGCGCGCATATATGCGTCCCTGACTCGCGCATATGCGCGGGTCTCGCTGCCTTCAGAGCTGGGCCATGCTCATAAATTTCTTCTAATCGTCATTTTCGCTCCTTTTCACACCAATGTAGTAGCGTTACCTAGATTCCTGCCAGCACACCCAAACATAACAAAAAAAGCATAATTCAGCCCAAGAAACTAACAATCTATACGAATTATAAGGATAATTTAAGTGCACAAATTGCACCTATAAAATACCATCAAACTTGAACTTTTGGTAGTCCCGAGCAAAAATAACAATAAAAATAAGCTTCACGGAAGAATTAACGCTAACAACTAAAGTCATGGATATGCAAAAGTGATATTGACCTCCAAATCATCTATTTTCATGTAATTCACAATTACTCAAAATTCACGTGCGTGTGTGCTATGTCAATGCTTAATTACCCAATCAACTGCTCAAATAGATTCACAACACTTACTAGCCTTATAAACTCAATAT
This sequence comes from Primulina eburnea, assembly GCF_022965805.1. NCBI lineage: Eukaryota > Viridiplantae > Streptophyta > Magnoliopsida > Lamiales > Gesneriaceae > Primulina > Primulina eburnea. The sequence continues at coordinate 28,461,797 of NC_133103.1, read as the reverse complement.
ATTTTCAATTCAGTTTAACCCACACTTCATTAACATACAGATTTACTTATACAGATCACAAAGGACTTTATTGGTGATTATTTGGTTCATAAGATATTCAATACAGTATACCAAAGATGAAGTCACACAATGAGATGCTTGCATGCAAATGATTAAAGTATATACTCGTTAACCATGTTTATCAGGTATCCATAAGCTTGACTTGAAAAAAATTTCTCCACTAGTATATTGGATAAATATGACAAAGTTAATAGGTCTTGTAGGCTTGTAACATTAAGCTACGGCTCATGGTTACAATAAAGGTATGGAGATCAAAATTTGAGAGAAATATTTGAACTTCATCAATTTCACTCATTTTCATTCTCTTTTCATTCACCACCCACTTATTGTTTTCTTCTCATTCATATCCTTCATTTCCCCTATATTTACTTTTTCCCCGCTTTTGATTCACATTTTTTTTGAACTTGTTTTGAACTTCTTTTTGCACATTCAATTTTTCTTTTTCTTTTTCTTTTCAAGGAGTGTTTGAATCATTATAACACCAATGAACTTATTTCTCTCAAAATTTAGGTAGGACACTAAATGTATAAGTTTTATTAGGTAGTTGTTGGGGATGTAGAATAGATATAAGTGGGGGCTAATTGTATGTCATCGACACACACCACTTGATTTTTAGCATGCTCAAAATGAGACACTGGGATATTTCATGTTGATTTGGTAGGCTCAAAGGCTCAAACGGTTCCAAAGATTGTCTAAATCATTCCTATGTCACATATTATCTGTATTTCGTCTCGAAAAGTGTTCAAGCAAGTTCTAGATTTCCGTCAATCCATTAGTCAACTCGTGCAAAACAATCACATGCATTTTTCAATAAAACGGAGATATTAGATAGGTGCACAAAGAAAAATCAAGCATCTCAATTTACTCGAGGCTCAATGGGCTAACAAACGATAATAACAATGAAAACAGGTCCAAAGACATTGAGAAATATTTCCTAGGTCATTTTGGTGTTTGCAAAGATATCAGTTAATGTCATGTGAGAAATACAAAAATTCGGATCTCGATTGTTTATTTAGCATCACAAGTATGTAAATTGTCTCTAAGCATTGATTGTATCAATAAACATGACTGTGAAAAGATATTTGTGACTCCCAATTTATCATGAATACATGTATTCATTAAAACCACGATTTCATTTTCATCATTAGCCACAAAATTACGTATCCATGACTTTTCCAATTCTAGCATGCTCCTACGAAATACGAAACTTCTAGCTACTGTGCAAAAAATAACTAACGAATTTAACTAACAATGAATTACAAATTCAAACAATCAATATACAAGCAAATGACCCCCCCAAACTTACATTATGCATTGTCCTCAATGTATAAACAGAAAATAACTGAACAATCATACCTCTCACGACGAGCGTCAGTGCTCGCTGTCACCATCGTCTTCATCCTCATCCATGTGCTGGGGTGAAGCTCGGGAAGAAGGTCCCGGGTACTGGGGTGGCCATAAAAGTGGCTGGGGGAAAATCGAATAATCTGGACCTATAGGTGGAAACCGCTGAGCGAGCACGGAAGTGAAGACCATCATATATCCCATGAAATGGTCGTGCGGAACTGAAGCGAATCCAGCACCTGGCGCTGCTTAACCAGTAACCTCCTCTTGTCCTGCATCTCGGTCTCCAGTCGTCAAAATCTGTATCCCCTGCTCTGTTTGGCTGCTGCAGGTGGTGATTGTGGTCGAAGCTGTGGCTGTGGGATCTCCTCTTCGTCCGGATACTCATGGGGAATATAGGAGGCGGCTCCAAAGAAGGCAACAATGGGGGACTTCGGCTTTAGCACTGGTTCATCAGGGGCCAATGCTACGCCGGCCTGTCGGCATAGCTCGGTAAAGATATGGGGACATGGAAGAGCAACCGTGGCTAACCCTGCATCGGCTCTCATAATCGAACTAGATGATTTTCCCCAAATCAATAGATTTTCCCATCAGAATAGCAAAGACCAGTGCAACTTTGTCTTTGGTCACATCGTAGTAGTGCGAGGACGGGAGAATCCGAGCCAATAAAAAGGATGTCCAAGCACTTGCATTAGGGCCCATGTCGGATTTCTTTAAAGAAATAGGACCGCTCGAGCTCATTTTCCAGGAAGCACCGGCTTGACATATGGTCCGGATGACTTCTGTATAATCAACCCCCGCTTCGAGAAATTCACTGTACTCGTCATGGTCGAAGCTGGGCATCTGATATATCATATTGATCGTTCGAGAGTTGAACGACACCAATTTACCTCGCAACAAGACTGTATACTCGTCATTCCGAATCTAGATGTTTGCATAGAATTCTCGCACAACCGAGAAAAAGACATTCAAAGGGTGTTGAGCAAATTCAACTTATCCTCTGCGTTCCAGTTCCTCAATTATAACACCACGTATAATTGACAAATTGAATCCACATTCTGTGATGATGGACCTTGTCATAGAGCTCTCATATACTTGTTGGGCCTCCTCGTTCCAGAACCTATGAGAATCAAAACTTGAGGAAGAAGAGGCACCCTTTTTCGATTTCTTTTTCGGTGCCATGTAATCAATAATCCAATGCTCACACCCATACACTAAATGCAAATAATTGAGTGGCAGAGCAAATATAATCTCACCACACCAACAAATCCGGTTGGCAACGCAACATAAGTCACAAAATGCTTTAGAACAAATTGAAGTACCCAACTCACAATACCCAAAGTTCCCCAAATAGATCAACACAAATCTAACTATTCGGAAGATTTCAACAAAATCTGAATAACACCCTTACTTGTACCAGAAAGTGACGGAAAAGTGGAGTGTAGTCGGAATCGGGGCTGTGGTCGGAGCTTTGGTGTTCAGCTGTCGGCGAGGTGTAGCGGCGGCCGGTTGTGCTGAAGAGGGGCGCGGTGTGGATTAAGAAGGGGGAGGCGGCTGTGTTTTATATTTCTCAAGAGGGTTCGTGTTTCTTTTTTTTTCTTAAATCAGGTCGCGCGCATATGCGCGCCCTAACCTGCGCATATGCGCCAATGTTTCTGTTCAGCTTTTGTAGTCATATCACGCATATGCGCGCCGTGAGTGGCGCATATGCGTGAAGGTTTCTACCTTCCGAGTGCATCTGATTGTCAGATCGCGCATATGCGAGCCCTAAGTGGCGCATATGCAGCGCGCATATGCTCGGCAGCCTCTGCCTTCCGAGCTGGGCTTTGCGCATGTGCGCAAAAATAAATCGTGCATATGCGCGAAGCACACAGTCCATGATATATATATATTGTTAAAAAAATACCTGCAAAAATAAACACTTCAAATCAATACTTGAATAGAGGAATTAAAATTAACAAATAAGGGATTAAAATAAAATGAAAATTGAAACGAATGCTAAAGATAATTATGGGTTGCCTCCCACACAGCGCTTGGTTTATAGTCATCAGCCTGACTTTCTCCTTTATACTTTGGTTCGTCAAGTGGAATGTTGTCCATATATCGCACTTCACTTCCAAAATAATGCTTGTCCCTCTGACCATTTACTTTAAATTTCTGACCGTTGTTGCACTTCAGCTCAATTTCCCCATGTGGATACACTGCGAATGGTCCAGACCATCGTGATTTTAACTTACTAGGAAACAACCTCAGTCGAGAATTAAACAATAACACTTGTTGTCCTGGTTCGAAGTCTCGTCGAAGAATCTGTTTGTTGTGCCATTGCTTGGTCTTCTCTTTGTATATCTTTGCATTCTCGTATGCATAGTTCCTGAATTCCTCCATCTCGTTCAACTGCAGCAGTAGTTGCTCGCCAGATGCCCCCATTTCAAAATTCATCTTTTTCACAACCCAGAAGGCTCTGTGCTCCAGTTCCGAAGGTAGATGACAAGCTTTCCCAGAGACCAAACTATACGACGACACCACGATAGGTGTCTTGTATGCAGTCTTGTACGCCCATAAAGCATCATCTAGCTTAATCGCCCAATCTTTCCGGTTTGTCTTCACTTTTTTTTCTAAGACCTGTTTGATCTCTCGATTGGATATTTCTGCTTGCCCATTAGCTTTCGGGTGGTATAAAAGTGTCACCATGTGCTTCACATCATACTTAGCCAACAGTGAGTTAAAAATTTTGTTACAGAAATGTGTACCTTCATCACTGATTATGGCTCTAGGGGTTCTGAATCTTGTGAAGATGTTCCTGTTGACAAACTTAACAACAACTCGAGCATCATTAGTACTGGTGGCAATTGCTTCCACCCATTTGAACACATAATCAACAGCAAGTAAAATATAAGATTGGCCAAAGGAGGATGGGAATGGACCCATAAAGTCAGTACCCCAAACATCAAAAAGTTTCACCTCCAAAATATTTGTTAGTGGTAACTCGTGGCATCTCGAAATATTGCCAACTCTTTGGCATTTATCACATGACTTTACTAAAGTATAACTGTTCTTAAACAGACTAGGCCAATAGAAACCTGACTGTAATACCTTAGCTGTTGTTCTAGATGCTTCAAAGTGTTCACCGTAAGGCGAGGAATGACATAGCTCTAGAATCATACCTGCTTCTTCCTCTGCTACAAATCGTCTAATTATCTGATCAGCGCATCTCTTGAACACGAAGGGATCCTCCCACAGATAAAACTTGGCATCATGAAGGAATTTCTTCTTTTGGTGATAAGTTAAATCTGGTGGTAATTCACATGTAGCAAGAAAATTAGCTATATCTGCAAACCAATGATGTGTAACATGTACGTTGAAGAGTTGTTCGTCTGGGAACGACTCATTGATAGCTCCGCTTTCAGTTCTTTCTTCCAGCTCTAGGCGTGACAAGTGATCTGTCACCTGGTTCTCGCAACATTTCTTGTCTTTGACTTCAAAGTCAATTATTGAAGTAGGAGTATCCATCATATCAACCTGGGCTTTGCATCCTTTTTGGCAAACAAGTAATGAAGAGATGCATGGTCAGTGAAAACAGTTACCTTGGTGCCAATAAGATATGTTCAGAACTTATCGAATGCAAACACCACTGCTAGCATCTCTTTCTCAGTGGTTGTGTAATTCTGTTGGGCTGCATTCAGTGTGCGACTGGCATAGTAGATAGCTTTAAACATCTTATCTCGCCTTTGTCCCAAAACTTTTCCCACATCATAGTCACTAGTATCAAACATGAGCTCAAAGGGCTTCTTCTAGTCAGGCACTATCATGATGGGTGCAGAAATCAGCGCTGTCTTGATCCTGTTAAATGCCTGCAAACAATCAACGTCAAAAATAAATGTAGACTCTTTCTCTAACAAATTACATAAAGGTCTAGTAATTTTAGAGAAATCTTTAATATAGCGACGATAAAACCCGGCATGTCCCAAGAAACTTTTGATCGCTTTCACATTCTTCGGCAGTGGGAGATATTCAATCGCCACGACTTTGGCTCTGTCCACTTCCATTAAGCCGAAATCTTGTGCCCAAGCACAATACCTTCTTGAACCATGAAGTGACATTTTTCCCAGTTCAAAACTAGATTTTTCTCTTGAAATCTATGCAAAACAAGTGTCAGATTCTGCTAACAATGATCAAATGATGAACCAAAGACAGATATATCATCCATGAAAACTTCCATGATTTCCTCCACCATGTCAGAAAATATGGCCATCATACACCTCTGAAACGTAGTAGGTGCATTGAAAAGTCCAAATGACATTCTCCTGAAATCAAATATACCGTAGGGGCAAGTGAAGGTAGTCTTCTCTTGATCCTCGGTGCTATGACAATTTGATTGTAACCTGAATAACCATCTAGAAAGCAATAATAATGATAACCACCTACGGTATCAAGCATCTGATCAATAAAGGGGAGGGGGAAGTGATCCTTCTTATTTGCATCATTCAATTTCCGGTAACCTTTGCACACTCGCCAACCAGTCACTGGACGAGTTGAAATTAATTCATTCCTCTCATTCCCCACCACAGTCATACCCTTTTTTTTAGGCACTACTTGCACTGTTGAAACCCAAGAACTATCAGATATAACATAAATAACACCAGCATTTAACAATTTTAATACCTCAGCTCTCACCACTTCTTTCATGGCTGGATTAAGCCTCCTCTGATGATCAACATATAGGGAATAGCATTCCTACATCAAGATTTTATGCATACAAACAGTAGGACAAATCCCCTTTATATCAGAAATTGTCCATCCCAAAGCATATTTAAACTCTCGCAATACTCTCAACAACCTATCTTTCTCATCAATAGTAAGATCATAAGATATAATTACCGGATAGGATGAACTCTCGTCTAAGAATGCATAACACAAGTGACTCAGTAATTCCTTCAATTCAGGAGATGCTTTTGGTAACTCTTTACTCGCATCTTCAAGTAACTCTTCATGCTGGACATCAACCTTTTCTTTAGGCACCATATTGAGAGCACGTAACTCCTCTCGCACATCCCAGTCCTCTTCATCCACGGTAGAAGCTGATTCCAATAAGCATCTCTCCAAGAAGTCTTTCGTCAACTGACCTGCACCCACTTGAGATACACTTGAATCAATGGTATCAATACTATTACAAGTACTTACCTCATTTGGTCCTCTGATGGTGTTGTAGATGTTGAACACCACTTCATTTGCACCTACTCTCATTGTGAGCTTGCCCTTGTGCACATCAATCAAGGCCTTTCCGGTGGCCAAGAATGGCCTTCCAAAGATAAGTGGCATCTCCTGGTCTTCCTCCATATCTAAAATGACAAAATCAGCAGGAAATATGAATTTTTCTACCTTTACCAGCACATCCTCTATTATCCCTCGTGGATATGAAAGTGATCTGTCCGCCAGCTGCAAAGTAATAGTGCCAGGCTTTACCTCGCCAAGCTCCAAGGTCCTGTAAATAGAAAAAGACATTAAATTAATACTGGCACCTAAATCACATAAAGCTCTATTTACTCTAGAACCACCAATAACACAAGGAATAGTAAAACTCCCTGGATCTTTGAGTTTTTTGGTAGTTTCCTTTGGAGTATGGCACTGCACTCTTCGGTTAGCTTCACGGTCTCAAATTCTTGAAGTGTCCTCTTCTTGGACATCACATCCTTGATGAACTTAGAATAGTTGGGCATTTGCTCCAATGCATCGACAAATGGGATGTTAATGTGTATTTTCTTGAAGATTTATAGGAACTTCTTAAACTGATCATCTAACCCTTTCTTCTTGAACCTCTGTGGATATGGAAGTTTCACCTTCGGTAAAGGCTGTTGTTCAAGCACTTTTTTGGGTTCCTCTACTTTCTCTTTACCAACACTACACCTTTTCCATCATCTTCCTCGACAAGAAATTCTTCATTCTCTTCAATAGGCTCTGGGATTCCAATTTCTTTGTCATTCCTCAGTGTGACAGCTTTGCATTGCTCCCTAGGATTCATCTCTGTATTGCTTGGGAACTGTCCTCTATTTTGATCCTTCAAAACATTGGCTAATTTCCCAATCTGTGTTTCCAAGGACTTAATCGTGGCAACCATATTTGTGGGGACCCGGACGCTAATCACGTTCTAAATCATAATTACGACTAATTAATCAATTAGTATAAACAGGGTCTAAATTTTTTTTTTTTAAATTATACAGCGGAAACGTAATGTAATTAAATTCAGATTACATATTAAACATAACATACAATTATTGTATAATCTACAATAATCCGATTAGGTTCAACTACAAGTCAGTGCTGAATCCTAAGTTGCTTCAAAGCCCGGATCTCCACGCTATCTAGTCCAGCCTCGTTCTCTTCTTGACCCTGATCATAGCCCACCTGTTGCCATGCACACATACAAAACAAGACAACAGCCGGATAACTCCGGTGAGATATAAATATCCCAGTATAAATCATGTATACATGCTATCATTTAAACAATAGAAAAGCATATATCAAAAATCATATCATATATCAAAATCCTGATATCAATCCATAACAAGAATAATCATATTCTATACATGTACCATAATCCGGAACATAATTCAATATCCAGAATAAATTCTATTCTAAGCATTTACCAATATCAGGAACATACTCAATATCAAGAATAACTCCTATTCTAAACATGTACCAATATCAGGAACAGCAAGGAACATGAACCATATTCAGGAACATAATCAACATCAATAAATATAAATCAATATAATCGTCACTCAGACTCGTGACTCCACGTTTTAGACTAGACTCAATCCTAGCCTAAGGATCCCGGTTTCCAGATGTGGTATTCCTATATCGACCAACAGTAATAGAAAAGACTCCAGTTATATCCACGTCGATATAACCAACATCCAGTGTCCTGACCTAACCGTCATGGACTGTGGTCCTATCACCAATATCCTGTCATGTGACAAAGTGCAATGGGCCAGTGACGAGTCCTCACTATCCGGCCCTTCTGTCACAAGATGAAATGTCTACGACTAAGCATATCCGCTTATGACTCAAGACATACATTGTCTATAAATCCATAGACCAAAAATATCAATCGTATTCAATTGCAAATAACAATGCAATAAAATAAAGTATGTGATTTAGGGAAACTCGAGTCAAACCTCACTCAAGTTGTGCAATCCCAACTCAACATTAATTTATACCTTTATCTCCTCCCTCAGAAGAAGAAGAATTCCCGACTCTATCTCGGTCCATTCTCAATCTGGTAATCACAATATCGAACAGATATAATATCAATAAACAATTCAATTCAGAATCTGTTCTGATCAATACTCAAATCAAAACACATAATCTGATCGATGTCACTTGAGATACAATCTAATCCATATCGACGATATCACGATATAATCAAAATCACTACCGAATCTTATCAATATCAATTAACTGATGTTTCAACGGTATAACAATACAGTCTCGATAACCCCGTCAGTCCAAACATCACAGATATAATACCAGAACTCATAATCAATATCGACGCCAGTCATAATCTCAATAACAATACATATCTGATATGAATTCTCAGTCAAATCGATTCCAGAAATCATAACAATTACATACTCAGTTTGTTTCTCAATCTGACTTCAATCCTATGATGTCTCATATGACAAGAACATCATATATGAATCCTATTCAATTCTGACAATATCATAATTTCAAAACATGTCAAAACATAGCAAAACTTACGTCCAGTTGTAGCCTACGTTGATAGGAACACGGTGTTGTACTCGGATTCAAAATCAGACGGCCGAATTTTCTCACAACCTCAATTTCACCCGAAGCTTCCCTCGGTTTTCTTCTTTTAATTCTGAATAAACGTTTGTATGTATATATATATATATATACACGTCGCACCTTACAAGACAAGTGGCATATTCTCGTTCTGCATGCTTGGCGCATATGCGCGCCCAAGATCCGCGCATATGCGCCGGAAGCTGTATTTGGCTACTGGAGTGTTCGCGCATATGCGCGCAAATCGTCGTGCATATGCGCGAGACCTACTGCCTCGTGCCATCGATCACCCGCGCATATGCGCGTCCATCTCGGCGCATATGCGCCCAAGGTTCTGGACCTCCCGCGCATGTGCGCGCTTACACTCGCGCATGTGCGCGAACTTCTCTGGACTCGCTGTTGAACATTCGCATGGCTCGTGCTTATGCGCGCACACTTTCCGCGCATATGCGCGAGACCTTCGGGTCACGCACACCCAACCCTTCCATTTCGATGTCCTTTCGTCTTTCCCGGTCCGATCCGTTCCGTTTATATTTACCATAATTAATCAATAAATCATTTCAGATTAATTTCAGATTACAGTAATTATACGCAAATCATTCCAGATTACGGTAATCCAATTCTCGGGCCTTACAATATTCCCCATGTGTGTCTCCATGCTATCAAGACGAGACTCAGTTCTCACCATTATTTTCCCATATTCGGCCACAAACGTCCCAACTAGATCCTCAGAAGACGGCTTTCCTTCACCCTTCTGTGTATTGCATCCCGGTGGAGGATTCAACACGTTCTTGTTGTTCGCATAAGAGAAATTCTTGTGATTCCTTAAACCTGGATGATAAGTATTAGTAAGAGGGTTACCTCGATATCATTCATAGCCACCATTGTTGATGTATTGAGCTTCCTCCACAACAGGCTCTTCTTCGGAAATCACCAGTGCTACATCAGACGTAGATTGGCCTACCTTGTTCATCGCTGCAATCTGTGTGGTCAATGCCGAGACCTGTGCAGTAAGTGATGTGACCGGGTCTACGGCATACACTCCAGCAGGTTTCTTTGGTCCAGATCTCTCACTAGGCTATTGGTAACTGTTAATGGTCATATGTTCAAGCAATTCATAAGCCCCATCAGGTGTTTTGGGGAAAATAGTACCTCTGGCGACTGCATCCACATTCCCTCTAGTTGGCCCATCCAAACCATTGTAAAATAACTCAAACTGTACCCAATCTGCATATCCATGATTCAGACATTTCCTGAGTAATTCTTTGTATCACTCCGAAGCCTCATATAACACCTCGAACCTCTGCCTGAAATTGGTGATCTCTATTTTTAGCTGAGCAGATTTAGTAGGAGGAAATTACTTTGACAGAAACTTTGTAACCAAATCTGCCCATGTAGTAATACTCCCAGAGGTAGAGATTGGAGCAAACTCATTGCTTGATCCCTGAGAGAAAAATGAAATAGACGCAATCGAATAATTTCATCAGAAAAACCGTTAATTTTTACCGTGTCCGTGATCTCCAGAAAAGTTCTAAGGTGAAGATGGGGATCTATAGTGGCTGCTCCTCCAAACTGGTTCTGTTGAACCATGTTGATGAGTGCGGGCTTTAGCTCGAAGTTATTAGTAGCAATGGTTCCGCGAGCTATTCCAGAATAGTTAGCGTTGATGACTGGGCGGAAATGTTCTCGGATTGGCACATCTCTCGGGAGTTCATTCTGATTATCTATGTTCTCAGTCATTGCTTTAGTTTCTTCTCTTCTTGCTTTCCTTAATCTCCTGACATTTCTTTCGATTTCTAAATAAAAAATCAGCAAGTCTGGATTTTGATATCTTCGCATGAACTGCAAAACAAAAAAGATTATAAATAAAAAAATAAAAAAAATAATTAAAGTCTAAATTAAAGTCAAGACTACTTAGTAATGATATTAATATGCAATTAAATAATTTACTCCCCGGCAACGGCGCCAAAAACTAGTTGTGTATTTTCACCACCGCAAGTGTACGGTGTCAAGTTTTAGTACTAATATGAGTATAGATATCGATCATATGAGAAGTAATTATTTAAAACTGTATATTAAGTACCATAATTGACATAGTTCAATTTTATTTAGAAAAATCAAAGAGATAGTTTATAATCAATTCAAGGCAAATAAAAAATCCTATTAATTCTTAGCAAACTGTTGGAATTCAGTGAGTAGATCAATCTAGAGATATGATTCGTCTGGTCTCCCCTATGCTAAATTAAAATTGACTAACATATTATTAAATTGCATCATGTTTACTAACCAAGAACTCGCAATTTTCCTATTTCTTTTTTTCAAGTGATAAATAGAACTGTATTATCAATTACTGATTTTAATATATCTATTACAAATCACGTAACATATAATATATGCAAATGTTCTTTTTATGGATTCGTCAGAGTTATACGTATTTTGCACGTTATAAAAATTTGACAATGTGATTTTCTCTGTCCTAATTTCAATCCCCTCGCTCGAGTGTTAGATCTTAATTTTTTGATCAATCGAATTATGGCCAGTAATCCAAAAGTATTAACGACAAGAAATCACAAATAAACACAATGAATTAATTCAACGAAAATTCAAAACATCAATAACATAGGTTCGACCACGACTACGTCAATCTCTAGAAAATAAACTTAGTTCATACTCGAATCTAAATCAATACAAAACTTGTTTTTAATCATTAAAAACGTAAAAGTAAATAACCGAAATAGAAACGTGTTGAGGAGAGATGAAAGTGCATCTTCGTGTTCGGATTTAGTGTCTTCTATCTTCGTTCTTCGCATTCCGTCTTCCGTTGCTCTCACTTTTTGCTCTCTTTTTTGTTATGTCGGCTGTCTTTTTATTTCTTTTTTCCTTCCTTATAAAGCCCACGATGAAACCTAAAGAATCTGGCATTCGCGTGGCGCGCATATGCCTGCCATAAACTCACGTATATGCGCTGGTCCTTCTGTGTGGGCGATCTTCTTGCGCGCATATGCGCGCCCTAGCTCCGTGCTTATGCGCGAAGTCCTCTGTTGGTCATCTGCATTCCTTCTTGCGCGCATATGCGCGCTCGCTGCCTTCAGACCTGTGCAATGCTCACAAATTTCTTCTAATCGTCATTTTCGCTCCTTTTCACCCCCATGTAGTAGCCTTGCCTAGATTCCTGCAAGCACACCCAAACATAATAAAAAACGCATAATTCCGCCCAAGAAACTAACAATCTATACGAATTATAAGGATAATATTTAAGTGCAGAAATTGCACTTATCAATCATGGTCCTAGGGTCGATGCTTAGGGGCTGGTTACGATGGTTGGGGCCTAGGAGCGAAGGGATGCATGGCAAGTTAGACCAGAGTTTTCGAAAATAAAAGGCAGAAATTCATTCGGCTTGCATGGCGATTCCGAGGGTTTAAGGTGGATTAGTTTGGTATGTAAAAGGGTTAGTTAGGCATTAGGAAGCTATGGTTCAAGTTTGGTAAAGTTTGGTTAAGTTTTGAGTTCATGCGAATCAAACCCAAGATGCAAGTCTAAGTTTATAAATGAATTGGTAATATAGTTGAGAAGCTTAGGTTTACGTCTGGGAAATATGTATGGGTGTTTTTTAACATCATATGTGTTGGGTTGTCGTTTCAAGGTCTAAGGATAAATTGGGAAAGTTAGAGTTTTAGGAGCAAAACGGTCATTTTACACCTGAAAATTTTAGACGTCCTTACAGTACGCTGAATGCTATAATAAATGTTAAAACGTTTATTTTAAATATTTATTGAATTTTATGATGAAACGTTAATGTTAAAACACATGTTGCATGCTTGTTTTAAAAGAAAGATAATTTATACGTGCATGAATTTTTATAAGTGATGAAAATATGAAAAGTTGAAGGAGGTAAATTGATTGTGACTAATACGATGATACGATGATATATAAGGTCAAGGCTCAGTTGACGGGTGCATGAGAGTGTCGCTGACGTCCCCACCGCTTGGTACCGTGGTAATACGTAGATGGATGCATCGACCTACAGCTAATATGAAAGTCACAATTGAAGATCTGAAAATAATATAAAAGGGAAACGTATACGTATATGTTGAAAGAAAATATGATATGATATGTTGAAAGGAAAATGTTAAAGTTTACGTATATGAAATGCTATTTTATTAAAAGTATTTTCACTGTTGCCTGTGAATGTATATGGATTATTTGTTATCATGGTTAAGGTCTTCTGAGTCAATAAACTCACTAGGTGTGATCAATGCAGGTGAGCTTGATATTAATGGAGGTTTTTATGGTTGATCTTGTTGGAATAAAGGTGGTCATAACCCGAGGATCGTCGCTAGTTTTCCGCAAATAAAATAACTTTATGATTTATGATTACTTTATGATTTATGATTACTTAAAGACTTTTATGACTCATGATGTTGTTGAGAGGTTTTTGAGAGCATATCAGAGTAAAGTTTATTTTTGAAATAATTTTAGTTTAGATTAGTTGACGTTTCAAGACTTTATGCTTTGAATTACTTTCTTTTGGATTTTCAAATAATAGTTGGTTGATTTTTTTTAAATGGTGCAAAAGTATTTTAAAAATATATATGTATATACATAGAAATTTCAGCCGAATACTTGAAAAAAAAATTCTAGTACTTTTTAATAAAAACGAGTAGTGGACGGTTCAAAATCAATAGTTGGACAAAGATTTAAAATAACGTTAGGTTGCGTGATTTAAAATATTTGAATTGCATTACTGCCACCTTTTCGTAGAAAGTTAAGTACATAAATTGATATCAAAGTCATGGTAACATGCTTGATTCCTGGTAATTGCTTAAATTTCATGATCATGTATTACCTATTATTAACGAGTAAAATTCATTTTGTTAAACAAATTATTAATAAATTGAGAAATTTATACATGTGCTATGATAAATAATTTACTTGGTACACTAACTTTTGATAAATAGGTAAATTAACATACGAATTATTGTAAATGACTTAATTGATATGTGATCCAATTAAATTGTCAATTTTACACTTAAATGAAATTGCTTTCACATCCAAATATTGTTATTAAATTCAACTAAATACACATTTTATTTTAAAGAAATATTTTGTTGATTAAAATTTGTATAAATAATACTCAAATATACTATATTTTCAAAATATTATAAAATAAATATCATGTTGGGTTAAACGTACATGAGTAAAAGTAATACTAAGATAAGTGACCTAATGGAAATTTTTTATGCGTCAAGCTGTTAACGTTGCACCGTTTGATCTAATTGGATAGATGGAATGTAAAATAGTGACGTCAAATTTTAATGGATAATATTGTCTCTACTAGAGACATAACCGGCGGTAGGAAAATGGAAATAATGTTCTCTAACGGATACGAGACATCACCGACATATTAGACATATACCTCATAGGACTCGTGGGCCGAACAACCCGACACATTAGCACCCAAGAAGGTGCACTCTGCGCTGCCACAAATATAAGAAAAAAAAGTTTTGGCTTAACCAACAACTATAGTTTTTGGCCTAGTATTAAACCTTCATCCTAACATTACATTTATTTTTATTTAATTTAAAGTACAAATTGAAAAGCCACAAAACTTATCAGAAAATGCTCAAATCAAGTGTTGAAACTATCGACCATTAGAATTATGTAAACATGGAATGATATTTTCATGCATTGTCATATTGGTGCTTAGGTTACCGCGTGCCATCTATTTTTTTTCCAAAATATCTGTATTTTCATAATCTATAACTTTCATGTTTAACTCTTTTCCTAATTTCAATAGGTCAATGCTAGATTGTGAATATCTAAAATTGTAATGCCCCGGAAAATTTAAAGGTCCACGCAAACCACATGCGCAAATTATTAAATTCCTTGTGCATTTCAATTAATGGTTTTAATTGCATGAATTAATTATGTTTTGCATATTTGCATGTTTAAAAATATATTTTCTACATGGTTGCATTAAAATATATTTTTAAAGGGTTATTCGAGTTGCGATCGAAGAACGGAGACCGAGAGCTGAAGAAAATGTAAAATATTTTTATTAAATAGTTGATTTTAATTATTTGAAGGTTGGGAGATGCTTTTTATTATTTTTGAAAAATAAGAGGTTTTGAGGTGATTTTATACGCCGGAACGTAATTTTTATCGGTATTGGATTTTCAAATAAAATACGAGCTTTCGAGCAACCCGGCTAATAAATTCACAAATTTATTTAAACAAAAGCCATGATAGTATTTAAAAGTGATTTAACCCTATTCTACAAATCATAATTCGGCCACCCTATTTCCTCCAATCAAAACTCTCTCAAGCAACACACACATTCACGGCAACCTTATTTCTGGAATTTTAAAACCGCACGGCTGCACTTTGGAAGGATTTTCGTGGGGTTTCTAGCCAAGTCGCCTCTCCCGTTCTTCGTCGTCAAAGGTTATTCGAGCGTATATAACGCAAAGGCACGCTATAATTCTTCTTTTACTCATCTATTACACCATAGTATTTTATTTAATTGAATTTGCATGAAAAACAAGTGCATCATGAAACAATTTTCGTTTTTGTGACATATGTCAATTTTAAAGCTTGTATTTTCATCCAAAATCATGTTTAATATGATATAAAAGGGCTGCCATGATTAGGATAGGGTTGAAGGTTGATTTTACATGTTTTAGAGAGTCCCAATTCACCCCAATATGCTGCAAACGTGAATAAAGAACAAGCTGGAACCCAATTTGATTGCTGTGTAGAGTTTGTGATCGGTTGAAGGGAGTTTGATGCATGGGGACAGATGGCTCGAGCAGGGCTGGAAGTTGGGTCCTAAGGGTCATGGTCTAGGTCTGGGTTGGGTCCTAGGGTGGCTAGGGTTCGAGTTTTTGGCAAGGGAAGGAGTTTACGCAGGGTAGGACTCTTCCCGTAAGATTCTGGTGGGCAGCCGAGATATTCAGGGGAATGGCTCGGTTGATGGCTGGGCTAGGTGGTCTGGGTGATGGCTTGGGAGGGTCTAGAGAGGGGTAGGAAGGGTCAGGGCTCGTGGTGGCTCGAGCAAGAGTCCACGTGAGGCACCACAAACGCACGCACGCTGGGAGGGAAGCAACGCGCACAGGCTGCTGCTGGTTGCTGGTGGTTCGTGCGCGCGGCTCAGGGCATGGGCTGGTATGGGTCGAGTCTAGGCGTGGTCTAGGGAAGGGTAGGGTCGGCTGGGCTCGGTGATGGCTCGGCTGGAGGTGTCCTGGTGTGACTAGGAGTCTAGAGGCGTGAATCAAGGCTTGAGCGCAGGTTTGGGGTAAGTTCCAGAATGTGTTGAGCGGGCCAAGGCTTGTTTCTCGGGCCGGGCTTGTTCAGGTGGGTCCATAGACGGGTTGGCTAAGTTTTGGTTCGAGGTGGCTCGGGCGTGGCTCGAGTAAATCGGGAGATGGCTCGGTGGTTTCGATTAGGTGTCATTAGTTCGAATTTAATAACAAAAATTGAATCTAAGGGTCCACGGGAGTGGCTATTGACTTGGAAGGGTAGAATAAATACTAAAAATGCTATGTTTAAAATTTGGGATCAAAATAACGAGTTTTGGATTTATCCGGAATTTAATCGCCGCGCGAAACGCTAATTAACGAGTTAATTGAAAAGTCTAGTTTTAAGCTTCGTAAAATCATGAAAAATTAGATTTAAGCTTAAATAATTATTATAAGTCTAAGTTTTTGATTTAGGAATGTTTTTATTAAGTTTTGGTTTAATTCGAGATTAAAACGCGTTAATACGTCACATTTAAAGATAAATTTAAAAGTCATCGAATTAAGCTAAATAAAAATATGAGAAAATTCTTATAGGCTTAAATAATTATTTGGGACATATTAGAGTCAAGAAATCACGAAAAAAGTCGAAAACGTAAAAAGTCGAGTCAGGGGTAAAACGGTCTTTTGACCCCGGGAAATTAGTAAAGGTCATGGCAGTGCCCGAAATGCTGTTTTCATGTTAAATATGTTATTTTTAAATGCTTATGAATTTAACATGAATTATTATGATTTTAAATGTGGAAAGGAATTTGTATGATTTAAAGAAGATATTTAAATACGTGTTGCATGCTTGGTTTCAAAAAAGGAAAAAGATAAATGACTTTTTTAAAGTGATGAGAATGAAAAACGTTGAAGGAAGTGAAGTGATTGTGACTAGTTCGTTAATTATGGCAATATCGTGAGGGTGATGGTCCCAGTGGGAGCCCGACGATCGTGTTCCCATCATTACGAGCAGAGGATATGATTTCAAGAGGATAGAGGTAAGAATGGGAATATCGTGAGGGGAAAAGGCCCCAGAGGGAGCCCATTTATGGGGAAAGGCCCCAGAGGGAGCCCCAACGAACGTTTTTCTATTCGATAATGATAGGCCAGGGCCCAGTTGACCGGTGAGAGTGTTGCTGGTGTCCCCCGCCGCCCAGTACTGTGGTTTTACGTAGATGGATCCATCGAAACAAGAGGTTTGAGGGGTCACAATTAACGATCTGAATTCAACAGAGGATAAAGGAAAATGTTATGATTATGTTTAAAGGATTTATGTCATGTTGAGGAAAATGTTAAAGTTTATGCATATCATGAAAAGTTTTTTTTTCTTAAAAGTATTTTTACTGTTGCATGTGGTTTTATTATTTACTACTCGTTATTAAAGATTATGGTGTGTTGAGTCTTTAGACTCACTAGGTGTGATGGATGCAGGTGGTATTGATGGGGTTCTTGACGGATGATACTACTGGACTGAAGGTGCACAAAACCCGAGGACGGCGCGTTATTTCCGCATTATGCTTTATTGATTTAAGTTAAAGATTTTAAGACTATTTATTTATGTTTATTTTTGAGAGATTTTGAGAGGCTTAGTATGGGCTATACCTTTTCAAACTTATTGCTTTCTAGGTTTGGTAAAACATTTGACGACTTCGTTTTATGACTTTATCACTTGATTTTAAATGCTAGTTGGTCGACGTTTTATTTCAAATGGCAAAATATTTTATAAAAATATTTTCATATGGTAAATGTACATGGCCAAGGGTTGAGCGACAAAAAAAAAAAAAAAAATTTCTAGTACTTTTAAAGCAATAAAAAGATCGGGACGTTTCAAAAATGATGATTATTCTTGCTTTGGTCGTTTGAAAACAATAATTTCGGACTTTAGTGACAAATATTTATTTATTATATTTTTATGAAGATGATAAAAAAAATCTAGTTGTATATTTGAGTTAATATTTATCATAATATTATTTTTTTAAAAATATATTTTAAAAAATATTAATAAAATAAATTAAATAATCTTGAAAATAAAAGTGTTTATCTAATTATAATAAAAAAATTAATGGTAAGTGGAGATAAAAATAATGTAGTTTAAAGGTAAAACTGACTCTCTTTTTTCTCGATCATGTATCAATTAAGCCATTTACAATAGTTAATATATCAATTTGTCAATCTATAAATAGTTCATATGTCAATTAAATCATTTACAATAATTCATATGTCAAATTATCAATAAATTGTATACCAAAATGAATTTTAATATTTGAATTTTAATATTTTTTAATTAGTATAATTCATTTTTTATATCAAAACATGTAAAATGTAAAGAAAAATATATGTGTGCAATTGTACATTATTTTACAATTTGCAGCGAACGACATTTTATAACAGATACCTTGTAACAAACACAATTATTATCCAATCACTTAGTTGTCAAACTCTATGTTTTTTGTTCGAATGTCAAAGTTTTAATAATTGCGACTTAAGTTGTTGCTTTCTTATTAATTTAATAAAAACAATAATATATATTAATAGCAATAATTTGAACACGTTACATTGAAGATTTGCAGCAATTTTTATGACTCATTCTTGCCTTAGTAGTGGGGTACCATTTATTGAATTTACACATAATCAACCATTTTGTCTAATGGAGTGAAAAACAAAAATTTAAAAATATTTTCTCTAAAGTAGTTGCGGGTATTTTTAATAATTAAATAATATAGTGAAAAACAAAAATTTAATAATTTATATCGTACGAAAAATATTTTTAATCATAGAAAAGTTTTAATTTGACGAGAAAATATGTATGATTGAACGTTTGCCGTTTTACCAAAAGCTATAGCTAATAGTAATAGTGCAACTCAAATATTTTAAACCGCACAGCAGCTCAAGCACCACGGTTCGATTGGTCTACCAAGCAGGGACAATTATTGCATCCAACAATCTCCCTCCCAATAATTGCACTCCTTGCAATCAATGAGAATTGAACTCGTGACCTTGGCTCTGATACCAATTGTATGACCGAGCGCTTGCCGCTTTACCAAAAGCTATAGTTAGTAGTAATGGTGCAAGTCAAATCTTTTAAACCGCACAATAGCTCAAGCACCACGGTTCGATTGCTCTACCAAACAGTGACAATTATTGCACCCAACAAAATATATCCCCGATAGCTTCCCGTAGCCAAAAATGGTCCAAAATATACATATAAATGTCGTAAATTATAGCTCCAAATGGCACGAAAAATGTCATCAGGCGGAAAACATTTTTTCTTTACAAGCTGGAAGCATATTATAAACATGGAAATTACAATATATTCAATACTTGTTAGTATCAAAAATTAAAAAAATAAATAAATGACAGACATTTGAGTCAGCAGTCATTAACTATTTATATTGTAGAAATTGGTGGTGTATACTTTATTTTTATAAGATAAAAAGGGATAAATTGAATAATAATGGTTTTAAAAAAATATTACTTCTCATTGTAGAGATTTTCTCCTTCTAAATAATAAATTATATTGATATATTCATATTATAGAAAATAATTATTTATTTCTAAAGTCGCATGAGACAACATTCTCAATGCCCACGTTTGAAGATCATGAAAACGTGTATATCACTTGGCATTTTCTCTTTTAAGTATATAACTAAATTTTCAATAGTCGATTGATGTTTCATAACCACTTTGAATTTATTAACGAGAACAATCGAATTATTAAAAAATATGAAAATTGGAATGTTAAAGAAGCAAAATCTGGACAAAATTAATGTGTAATTCATGAAAATTGGAATGCTATATGGTCCGTAATGTTATTTTTTTTTTTTTTCAATTTTCTACTTATTGAATAATTTTTTTACAAAAAATAAGTGTGTGTGTGTGTGTATCCTGAAGAGTTCGAAATATTTTTGATTAGAAACAATTCGAGGGAAAAAAAAACTATCGGTTTATTAGAAAAAATTTCAAAACCTGTTTTTATAATCAATTTTATAGGACAAAAACTTGTGTGAGACGGTCTCACGGGTCGAATTTGTGAGACATAACTCTTATTTGGGTAATCCATGAAAAAGTATAATTTTTGACAAAAACTTATGTGAGACGGTCTCACGGGTCGCATTTGTGAGAATGATCTCTTATTTGGGTCACCCATGAAAAAGTATTAATTTTTATGGGTAGGGTTGACCCGTCTCACGGATTATGATCCGTGAGACGGTCTGATATGAGACCCACTCGTAATTTTTTATCCTAAGAGTATTACTTTTTATTGTGAATATAGGTAGGGTTGATCCGTCTCACAGACTCACATGAGAGCCACTCATTTTATAGACCGTGAAAATAAATTACTAAAGAGTATTTTATTTTATATTACTGTTTGAATTTAATAAAACCACATTTAATAATTAATGTCTTTAGTTAATTGGAGTTTATAGTGGTAGAGCACACGCATATAGCATCATAGATATAAGAAATTAAATAATAAAAATATAATTTGATTAAGCTTATTTTAAATATGTTAATTGTTTTTAATTTTTATATCTTATTAAATATTTTATATCTAATTAAATTCTTATATTTTATTTTAAACATACGTTTTGAAGCCTTTTGGATAAATCGTGATAGAAGAAAAAACAAACCAAACGAATGTAAGGAAAAGAAATTAATAAAACAATAAACATGGGAACGATTTTTCTTAATAAAATTTATCTATATAAAAAATAATGTGGGGACCCGGGTTCTAACTCAATTCTTTTGGGATTTAATTGGATCTTTATTATAAATGGCGGGTCAAAAATTTTTCGCTTTCTAACATTAAATCGAATGTTAACATAAAGCGTCTCATTTTTATTTAAAACAAACATGAGTTAACTCTATTACATGACATGATCTAGTAGCCTTACTTGTTATACATGTTACAATAACAACATAACATCTCTAGTATCAACATAAAACTACTAGTGCAACATCAGAAGTCTTCTGCTACACCCGGCATCTCCACGCTATCAACTCTCTCTTCCTCGTCGTGACCCTGATCCTGCCCCACCTGTTGCCATGCACACATACAGACACGACAACAGCCGGATAACTCCGGTGAGAACATATCCCAGTATAAAACATGGATGCATGCAATGTAAATATCATATACAAAAGCATAGCATATGTAACAAGTAACATGAATATAAATCTAAACATGTAGAAGAATACAAATCTGTATTCGACAATTCAAATCTTGACTCGACTCTTTTCTAATCTAGGGATCCCGGTGTGAATAAGACGGTCTGTTACCTACCCAACCACTCGGGGCAACGGTACGTCTTATTCCTAGACTTCGGTCAACTCTGTATCGAGGGTCTACACATATAGCAAATCTGCTTCTATGCGACGATACACCGAAACGTCTAGTTTTGGCAAGTCTGCCAATCTCTCCTATCTCAAGACTCGAATATAAATCAATAAACGAAACATTACATAATCAATGTAATAACTATCTAGTATGTGATTTAGGGAAACTCGTATCAAATCTGAATCGAGTTGTGCAATCCCAAGACCACATGAATTATACCTTTCTTGTCGCACTGTCTGTGTCGTAGTCGAAGTCTTGAACTCAAATAACCAATACAAATCTGAAATGGCAATGTGTGAACAAACTTATCATAATATATCTCAATCAACTCCATATTCAAAGCTGAATTCGATTCAAATACAATTTGACGGCATAACGACGTATTTCTTCGATACCGATAACTCAATAATATCATACTTAATCACCATCAACTCATAATCTCATCTAACATCACTATACATGCTGAAATCTGCATATTCTCAATACAATACATGCTGGAATTTCGAAACAACGTCATATAGTATCTGAAAATCAATCCGATAACGTTTCTACGATGCTCATACTATCAAGAACGCATTTCTCAACTCAAAACATAATTTTCCCCAACATATGAATTTCGAATCATGCTGGAATTATATAAAACTTACATCCTTTCGTAGCCAACGATGCAAGGATCACAAATCTTAACTCGGAATATAAATCGGATGGCTAAATCATTCAAAACCACAATTTAAAGAGAAAAAGACATGAAAGCTCCTCCCTCCCATGCTCTCGGTTCTTAAATCTGAATGAATGAGGAAATGAAGACACATAACCATTTAGGCATGCAAAGGAACAAGTGTTACGTTTTCCAATCAACACGCATTACCGCGAGTGCGGCAGTGTAAGGGCGCGGGTGCGCTGAGCTCTCGGCAGCCATATCATTTTCAGAAATTCACGCACCGCGGGTGCGGCGCTTGCACCGCCGCGGGTGCGGTCTCAGCACCGCGGGTGCGGTCGTGCGCGCACCGCGGGTGCGGTGTTACTTCGAAAAATCTCCCAATTTTCTATCACCTACACCGCGGGGGCGGTAGTCTTAACACCGCGGGTGCGATGTGGCTTCGGCCCTGCTGCTCAAAATCTCATTTAAACGTCATGCATTCTTACTTCTATGAGTCTAGCATCAATGCCAGTTGATAATTCTCGAGCCTTACATTTCTCCCCCTCTTAGACAAGAGTTCGTCCTCGAACTCATAAGCAAGTAATCATGCAAGTATATTCAAATCTGTAAAGTCAAAACGGGAAGAAAGACTCACATCATAGGAATAGCTCGGGATGCCTCTGTCTCATCTCAGACTCTGTCTCCCAAGTTGCTTCCTCGATGCCATGCCGACTCCATTGCACCTTCACAAGTGGAATGGTCTTAGTTCTAAGCTTCTTTTTCTTTCTATCCAGAATCTGTATCGGTTGCTCAACATAGCTCAAAGTCTGATCTAGCTCGGCTTCGTCAGGCAGAATGACATGAGAATCATCTGGCATGTATCTGCGCAACATCGATACATGAAAAACATCATGTATACCTGATAATGAAGGAGGAAGAGCAAGTCTGTAAGCTCGATCGCCAATCTTCTCAAGAATCTCATACGGACCGACGTATCTAGGAGACAACTTTCCTCGCTTGCCAAATCTGACAACGCCTCTGAAAGGTGAAATCTTCAAAAATACTCTGTCTCCCTGTTCGAATACTAACGGTCTACGTCTAATATTGGCGTACTTCGCTTGCCTATCCTGTGCCGTTTTCATTCTCTTCTGAATGATCTTCACTTTCTCAGTCATCTCACGAATCATATCAGGCCCCAATTCTGGTACCTCAGAAATATCATCCCAGTACAACGGAGATCTGCACTTCTTTCCGTATAAAGCTTCGAACGGTGCCATCTCAATGCTAGTCTGATAGCTGTTGTTGTATGAAAACTCACACAACGGCAATGAATCTTGCCAACTAGTACCAAAGTCTAGTACTACAGCTCTCAGCATATCCTCTAGAGTCTGGATAGTCCGCTCTGACTGTCCGTCTGTCTGGGGATGATAAGCAGTGCTCAGGTGTAAAGTCGTACCCAAAGCCTGCTGCAAACTGTGCCAAAAGTGAGAAGTGAATCGTGGATCACGATCTGATACGATCGACTTCGGCACACCGTGCAATCTGACGACATCTCTGACATACAACTCGGCCATCTGATCGTGTCGATAGGTCATCCGGTACGGAATAAAACACGCTGATTTGGTCAGTCTGTCTATCACAACCCAAATCGCGTCACAGCCCCGCGAAGATCGAGGTAACTTCGTCACGAAATCCATGGAAATGTGGTCCCATTTCCATTCAGGAATAGACAAACTCTGAAGTAGACCTCCGGGCTTCTTTCTCTCTGCCTTCACCTGTTGACAATTCATACATCTAGACACAAATTCTGCAATGTTTGTCTTCATCTGTTTCCACCAGAATTGTGTCTTCAAGTCATTGTACATCTTCCTGCCTCCAGGATGAATGCTGAACCGACTACAATGTGCCTCCGACATGATCTGTCGTCTCAAATCTGAAACATCTGGCACCACTAGACGGTTATGCACATACAGAACAGAATCTCTGACCTGATATTCTGAGATATGACCAGCTCTGACCATATCAATCGATTTCTGCACACTCGGATCAGTTCTCTGTGCTTCTTTGATCCTCAAAATCAAGTCTGGCTCAATCTGAATCGCAGCAAGTCGCAACGGTCTACTCTCTGTATTAAATGTCAATCCAGACAAGCAACAATCTTCTACTAAACTCGATACACCTATAGTCGACAAGGACAAAGAACATACCTTTCGACTCAAGGCGTCTGCCGCTGCATTCGACTTCCCTGGATGGTACTTGATCTCGCAATCAAAATCTTTCAGCAGATCAAGCCATCGTCGCTGCCTCATGTTCAACTCTGACTGAGAAAAGAGATACTTCAAGCTCTTATGATCGGAATAGATCTCAAATTTCTCACCATACAGATAGTGACGCCAGATCTTGAGTGCAAATACAATCGCCGCCAATTCAAGATCATGAATCGGATAACGAGTCTCGTGTGGCTTCAGCTGTCTAGAGGCGTACGCTATCACGTGCCCTCGCTGCATCAGAACACATCCAAGCCCTCTGTGAGATGCATCACAATATACAACGAACTCACCTGTACCTGATGGAATCGTCAAGACAGGCGCACTAGTCAGCCTCTTCTTCAGCTCTACAAAACTAGTTTCACAATCTTCAGACCACACAAACGGCATATTCTTCTGTGTCAACTGGGTGATAGGCTTCGCTATACTGGAGAAATCTCGAATAAAACGACGATAATACCCGGCTAGACCCATGAAACTGCGTATCTCAGGCACAGAAGTCGGTCTCGGCCAACTGATCACAGCCTCAACTTTACTCGGATCTACCGCAATACCATCTCCAGATATAATATGCCCCAAGAAGACAACCTGTTGCAGCCAGAATTCACACTTGGACAGTTTGGCATACAACCGCTCATTCCTCAAAGTCTTCAATACAATTCTCAGATGATCTGCATGCTCAGTCAAACTCTTCGAATACACCAAAATGTCGTCAATAAACACAATCAAAAATTCATCTAAATATCTCTGAAAAATGCGGTTCATCAAACTCATGAACACCGCAGGTGCATTCGTCAAACCGAAAGGCATAACAACAAACTCGTAATGTCCATACCTGGTTCGAAATGCAGTCTTTGGAATATCAACGTCTCTAACTCGGAGCTGATGATACCCTGATCTCAAATCGATCTTCGAGTATACCGAAGATCCCTGTAGTTGATCAAACAAGTCGTCGATGCGCGGCAAAGGATACTTGTTCTTCACTGTTGCCTTATTCAACTGCCTGTAATCAATACACAGTCGCATCGAGCCATCTTTCTTTCGAACAAAAAGCACCGGAGCACCCCAAGGTGATACACTGGGTCTGATATATCCCTTGGACAGAAGATCCTCCAACTGTGCTTTCAACTCTTTCAGCTCTATCGGCGCCATCCTATACGGAGCTCTCGAAATAGGAACAGAACCGGGCATAAGATCTATGCTGAAATCAACCTCTCGAACCAGAGGCAACCCTGGAATCTCATCAGGAAAAACATCTGCAAACTCGCAAACCACTGGCAAATCTGCCAATGCTGGGCTCGACTTCAGTAGGTCTACTGAATATACGAGAAAGCCCTCTGCTCCTCTCTGAAGCAATCTACTCATAGTCAGGGCAGATACTAAGGGAATCCGAGATCTGGAGCCCTTGCCGTAGAATTTCCACTCGTCTGTCATCTCGGGTCTGAATCTGACAATCTTGTGGAAACAATCTACCGTGGCCCTGTACTTGGTCAACATGTCTATGCCAACTATACAGTCAAAATCAGCTAAACCAAGTACTACACAATCAAGATCAATCTCATGCCCCTCAAACTGAAGCATACAGTGTCTAACAGTAGTCACAGATATCAAACCACTTCCCAACGGAGAAGCTATAGACACTACTGTCGACAACGACTCAACAGGCAATGAATGTCTCAATGCAAAATGTTCAGATATAAATGTATGAGATGCCCCTGTGTCTATCAACACATATGCAGGATAACCGCAAAGGAAACAATTACCTGCAATGACGTCATCTGGCGCCTCCTGCGCCTGTTCCTCTGTCAGGGCAAAGACACGTGCCTGCTGTCGAGGAGGCTGACTCACCATCTGACTACCTCCTGATCTCTGCTGGGTCTGTGTGGAGGGTGGCTGGAAGGAGTGTACAGAAGATGCCTGTCTCTCCATCTGTGGCGCTGGTGCTGATGATCCTGTGCTCTGGAATCGTGGTGCACCTCTCTGGGGACAAACTCTGGCGAAGTGTCCCTGTTGCCTACAGATGTTGCAGCGTCCCAAAACTCCTTGACACTGCTCCGTGGCATGTCGCCCTCCGCATGAACCACAGTATGCGCCACTATAATCTGACCCCTGACCTCTCTGTCGAGATCCACCCGAACTCGATGAACTGCTCCCGGATTTCTTAAATTGTTTGCCCTTAGCCTTCAGAAAATCCTTCTTGCCACTACCACTAGCTCCACTGTCAAAACGAGGAGGAGGTGGTGGAAACTGTACGGTAGTAGGATGTGGCGGTCTCTGCCCCTGAACCCCGTAGGAAGCCCCTCGCTGCCTGATCAAGCCAGCCTCTGCTCCCTTCGCTCGATTCAATGCCTCTGAAAAAGTACTAGGCCGGCCCGTGTTCACCAAAGTAAAGACATCGGGATTCAGCCCGTTGATGAACTGATCGGCCACTGCCTCGTCGTTTCCGGCCACATGCGGTGCAAATCGTAGCAATGCAGAAAATTTCGCGACATACTCCTCAATGTTCCACTGTCCCTGCTTCAGATTCGCAAATTCAGCTCCCTTATCTTTCCGGTAGGAGACGGGGAAGAAGCGCTGATAGAACTCATCTTTAAAAACTTTCCACGTGATATCAATGCCTCGGTGCTCCAAGGCTCTCTTCGTAGTCAACCACCAGCTCTTTGCAACCTCTTGCATCTGATGGCCTATCAACTTCACACGTCGCTCATCAGTATAGGCCACGACTCAAACAACATCTCGATATCATCAAGCCAGCTCTCGCACTCTACTGCACTCTCTGTGCCCTTCAGGGTAGGCGGATGGAAAGACTGGAATCTTTTCAATAAAGTCTCCATCGGCGTAGCAGTAACATCCATCTATGCACCTGATGTGCTACCCTGCTCTGGCTGTGGCACTCGTCTAGGCGGCATAAATCTGATTATCAAACTGATTAGTACATAATCAATATCATCTGTCTCAGCCCTCCTCTGATCATATACCTCTGATCGAGAATCAGTTCTGATTCAGGCTTGAAATGCTGTAAATCAATTCAGATAATACAACAACATATAATAAAGAAAGCAATAAATCATGCTAGCATCTCAAAAGCAAGGAAGATGACTCGATCTACCCCGCTCATTCTATTCTATCTTAGTCTACAGAACCTACTGCTCTGATACCACCTGTTGTGGGGACCCGGGTTCTAACTCAATTCTTTTGGGATTTAATTGGATCTTTATTATAAATGGCGGGTCAAAAATTTTTCGCTTTCTAACATTAAATCGAATGTTAACATAAAGCGTCTCATTTTTATTTAAAACAAACATGAGTCAACACTATTACATGACATGATCTAGTAGCCTTACTTGTTATACATGTTACAATAACAACATAACATCTCTAGTATCAACATAAAACTACTAGTGCAACATCAGAAGTCTTCTGCTACACCCGGCATCTCCACGCTATCAACTCTCTCTTCCTCGTCGTGACCCTGATCCTGCCCCACCTGTTGTCATGCACACATACAGACACGACAACAGCCGGATAACTCCGGTGAGAACATATCCCAGTATAAAACATGGATGCATGCAATGTAAATATCATATACAAAAGCATAGCATATGTAACAAGTAACATGAATATAAATCTAAACATGTAGAAGAATACAAATCTGTATTCGACAATTCAAATCTTGACTCGACTCTTTTCTAATCTAGGGATCCCGGTGTGAATAAGACGGTCTGTTACCTACCCAACCACTCGGGGCAACGGTACGTCTTATTCCTAGACTTCGGTCAACTCTGTATCGAGGGTCTACACATATAGCAAATCTGCTTCTATGCGACGATACACCGAAACGTCTAGTTTTGGCAAGTCTGCCAATCTCTCCTATCTCAAGACTCGAATATAAATCAATAAACGAAACATTACATAATCAATGTAATAACTATCTAGTATGTGATTTAGGGAAACTCGTATCAAATCTGAATCGAGTTGTGCAATCCCAAGACCACATGAATTATACCTTTCTTGTCGCACTGTCTGTGTCGTAGTCGAAGTCTTGAACTCAAATAACCAATACAAATCTGAAATGGCAATGTGTGAACAAACTTATCATAATATATCTCAATCAACTCCATATTCAAAGCTGAATTCGATTCAAATACAATTTGACGGCATAACGACGTATTTCTTCGATACCGATAACTCAATAATATCATACTTAATCACCATCAACTCATAATCTCATCTAACATCACTATACATGCTGAAATCTGCATATTCTCAATACAATACATGCTGGAATTTCGAAACAACGTCATATAGTATCTGAAAATCAATCCGATAACGTTTCTACGATGCTCATACTATCAAGAACGCATTTCTCAACTCAAAACATAATTTTCCCCAACATATGAATTTCGAATCATGCTGGAATTATATAAAACTTACATCCTTTCGTAGCCAACGATGCAAGGATCACAAATCTTAACTCGGAATATAAATCGGATGGCTAAATCATTCAAAACCACAATTTAAAGAGAAAAAGACATGAAAGCTCCTCCCTCCCATGCTCTCGGTTCTTAAATCTGAATGAATGAGGAAATGAAGACACATAACCATTTAGGCATGCAAAGGAACAAGTGTTACGTTTTCCAATCAACACGCATTACCGCGAGTGCGGCAGTGTAAGGGCGCGGGTGCGCTGAGCTCTCGGCAGCCATATCATTTTCAGAAATTCACGCACCGCGGGTGCGGCGCTTGCACCGCCGCGGGTGCGGTCTCAGCACCGCGGGTGCGGTCGTGCGCGCACCGCGGGTGCGATGTTACTTCGAAAAATCTCCCAATTTTCTATCACCTACACCGCGGGGGCGGTAGTCTTAACACCGCGGGTGCGATGTGGCTTCGGCCCTGCTGCTCAAAATCTCATTTAAACGTCATGCATTCTTACTTCTATGAGTCTAGCATCAATGCCAGTTGATAATTCTCGAGCCTTACAAATAACCATATGAAATTAGCAAAAACTTGTGTGAGACGGTATCACAGGTCGTATTTTGTGAGACATATCTGTTATTTGGGTCATCAATAAAAAAGTATAATTTTTATGCTAAGAGTATTTTTTTTATTGTGAATATCGGTAGGATTGACTCATCTCACAGATAAAGATTCGTCAGACCGTCTCACAAGAGATCTACTCTATAGAATTATTGTGACTTCCTACAAAATTTACATATTTCATAAATTATTGCCAAAATAATATTCACCGGAAGCTACAAGGAAGATGTATTTGATAAAGTTTTCATTACTTTTCAAGTAATAAAATAACACATCATGATTTGTAGATAATTTGTTGTGCAGTCTGCTCATTTGACCTTTTAATATGTCAATTTTGCATTAACTCATGATTACGATTTATTAATAACTAATCGCTCTTTTGATACAATAAATATTAATTGGTCCCTACTCGACTGTTGGGATATCTATTTTTTGCAATTATTTCCTTAAATTTACATATTTAAGTTTGCACTCAAATATATATATATATATATATATATATATATATATATATATATATATATATATATATATAAATATATATATATATATATATTGTACATACATATGTGTATATACACAAACGCACACACTAAAACACATGCACATGTTCGTGTGTGTGTCTGTTTAAATTTATGTGATAATCCAGCAAATTCATCCACATCAAATTTTGCGACTTTCAAGAAAATCATTAAAAATCAAATATTTTTGACATTTTAGTTTCTTAAATGATATCTAGTTTATATTTTATCATTTGCTATGGATATTTTGATAATATTTTTGTAGAATCACATATTTGTCACTATATCAAATATGACGATAATAATTCAACTATTTTTTTTTTAAATTATATAACAGTATAATGACTATATTTCCATTACTCACTTGTTACAGATAATTGGTACTTTGTGATAGGGGTTTTTTTTAAAAGTAATTTAATTTCAAAAGTAATTTAAAAAACACGTTTGCAAAACTAGCTTAATCCGCGCTTACGAAGCGCGGACGCTGTTCACGTGGAGCAGCGTCCGTGCACACGAAACACGGACGGTGTTTGCGACGGAATTTTGCGACGAAAATTATATCCAAACCGTCGCTACATTAGCGACCGTTGTAAAACGGTCGCTAAAATAAATCAGCGACGGTTTAAACCGTCGCTCATTTTCGCGACGGAAACAACCGTCGCTGATTTTAGCAATATTATCAATAAAATGCATTACAGCAAATCATCAAGTAAACAACCACCATGGTCATGAATGGTTCAATCTTATATTTTTTTTCATAAATTACTCACCTCTAATTTTTTTTACAAAAAATTATTGATGTGTTTGACAACATCGACACTGCAATGAAAGCGACGGTTTAAAAAACCGTCGCTGATTTTAGCAATATTATCACTAAAATGTATTCCAGTAAATCATCAAGTAAACTGTAATGCCCGAGAATTATCACTGTTAATCAAGGATTATTGATTTATAATTTAACGTGATTACGAAAGGGCCAACTGAGACACGATTTAAGATAATGTGTGGCCATTTATTTTGAATTTCAGAGGGTGTTGCCGAAGCAACACCGCACCCGCGGCCTTGCATGTACCGCACTCGCGGTGCATGGACAGAAACTTGGTCAGTTTTACCGAAGGGTGACCGCACCCGCGGTGCAAGCGTTACCACACCCGCGGTGACATGACCGCACCCGCGGTCTCGACATGTACCGCACCCGCGGTCGTGCAATTTCAGAATAGATAAGAATGCCGAAGCATGAGCGCACCCGCGGTCTTGAACTTACCGCACCCGCGGTGCAACGTGTTTTGCAAAGAATGTGCCACCTCTTGACATGCATGCACTGATATATATATATAGGTTGTAATCCATTCGAAATTCATTCAGAAAAGTGAAGAAAAGGGTCTGAAGAAGAAAGGAGAAAATCCTTACGCTTTTTCGAGAAATCTGCCCGTCCGATTTTGAATCCGACTTCGGTATCGAGTTCCTAGCAACATAGGCTACAACTGGATGTAAGTTTTACTACGTTTTGACATGCTTTGAAATTATGATATTGTCAGAATTGACTGGAACTCATAGATGTTGTTCTTGATATAGTAAACATCATAGAATCGAAGTCAGATTAAGAAACAGACTGATTTTGGAATTGTTATGATTTTCGGAGTAGTGTTGGAGTCGACTTGATATCAGAATTGAATTGTTATCGAGTACTGAGATGTTGGGATTGATATCTGACTGATATGATAGCGCTGGATATATTGAGATTATGACATTATGTTATTGAAACAGAATTTGATTGAATTCTGTTTATATCCAGTATTGATTCAAACGGGTATTGATAGTATACTCCTTGGTATTGTCATTGCCAGATTGATATGGACAGGTTTTGAGTTCGAGACTTCGACAGAGTCAGAGTATCAGAAAGAAAGGTATAAATTAATGTTGAGTTGAGATTGCACAACTCGAGTGAGGTTTGACTCGAGTTTCCCTAAATCACATACTTTCATTTATTGCATTGATATGTGCAATTGGTGAGACTTATGATTGGAGTCTATTGATTTATAGCTAATGTATGATTATGATTTATATTTGTAGTCTATTGATTTATAGCCACTGCATGTAAGGACTGCTGATTTGCTAGTCATCGACTGATTGTTTAGATGCTGAATGCATGTATTGATTACTGAGTTGTCGGGTTATGGACTGATTCGTCTAAACTTAAGCTGATTCGCTTAGTTACCGGCTGATTCGTCTGGTTATTGACTGATTCGTCTAAATTTAAGCTGATTCGCTTAATTACAGGCTGATTCGTCTGGTTATTGGCTGATTCGCCTAATTCTTGACTGATTCGTCAATTTTGCGGCTGATTCGCCCAGATACTGAATATATGAATTATATCGATGCCGTTTAGGGATTGATTCATTCCTATCGACTGAGATTCGATATAATTACCTATATCCAGACATCGGGATCCCTATGTTAGAGTTAAGTCGAGTCTGAGACGACGCGTCGGTTGAGTTGAGTCTGATATGACATGTTGATTTACATTGTTTATGCCATTCATGATTATTGGATGTTTGATATGAATTTATGTTTCTGATTTGAGACATGTTATGAATAATTCTTATATGCTTTCGTATATGCTTTTATATGACTGCATGTTTACATTGTTTATACTGGAATACTTATATCTCACCGGAGTTATCCGGCTGTTGTCTTGTTTTGTATGTGTGCATGACAACAGGTGGGGCTGGATCAGGGTCAAGAAGAGGATGAGAGAAGATTAGATAGCGTGGAGATCTAGGCTTCGAAGCAACATAGGATTCAGCACTGATATGTAGTTGAACCTAGTTGAATTCTTGTAGATAACGCAAGATTTGTATGTTCATGTTTAATATGTAATTTGAGTAAATTACATTACGTTTCCGCTTTGTATTTTTAAAAAAAAATTTAGACCCTGTTTTATAATTGATTAATTAGTCCCAAACATGATTAAGAACTTGATTAGCGTCCGGGTCCCCACAACAGGTGGTATCAGAGCGATAGATCCTTTAGATTGAGATAGAAGAGGCTAGTGAGTGGGGTAGATTGAGTTTTCTTCCTTGCTTTTGAATGCTAGCATGTCGTACTGCTTTATATAATACATGTTACTTGATTTATCTGATTTGATTTTGTAATATGTATTATTGGGAACGAATCTGAATTGATTCACGATCAGCAGTAAGATGATCGGAGGAGGGACTGAATTGAAACAGGTTTGTTGGATTGAGTTACTAATCCTTGTGATATTCAGATATGCCTCCGAGAAGAGTACCAGAACAGGGTAGTACATCGAATCCTCCAATGGATGTAACACCGACTCCAATGGAAACCTTGCTGAAGAGGTTTCAGTCATTCAAACCACCCACTCTGAAAGGTACTGAGACATCAGTCGAGTGTGAGAGTTGGTTAGGTAGCATTGAGTTGCTGTTTGATTCACTGGAGTACAGTGATGAGCGCCGAATTAAATTGATTGGGCACCAGTTGCTTGATGTTGCACAAAGCTGGTGGGTAACAATGAAGAGGGCCTTGGAGCAGCGAGGTACGATTATTACTTGGGATGTATTTAAAACTGAGTTTTATCAGAGATTCTTCCCAATATCGTACAGAAAGGACAAGGGGGCGGAGTTTGCCAATTTGAGACAGGGTCAACTGAACATTGAAGAATATGTGACCAAATTCTCTACCTTGTTGAAGTTTGCTCCACATGTGGCTGGAAATGATGAAGCCGTTGCCGATCAGTTCATCAATGGCTTGAATCCCGATATATCTACATTGGTGAACACAGGGCGACCCAATAACTTTGTTGATGCCATGAATAGAGCAAAGGGCGCTGAAGCGGGCCTGATAAGGCAAAGAGGAGCTGAATTTGTTCCTCCAGTGTCGAGAACACAGCAACCACTTCCCCGATTCGAGGGTGGTAGTAGCAGTAGTGGAAAGAAAGATTTTCTAAAGGCTAGAGGAAAGCAATTTAAGAAGTCTGGCGGAAGTTCTTCTAGCTCCAGTGGTTCTCACCAGAGTTATACCGGCATTTACTGTGGAAATTGTGGAGGGAGACATTCCACTGAGCAATGCCAATGAGTACTTGGTAGTTGCCACTTCTGCAAGCAACAGGGACATTTTGCCAGAGTATGTCCACAGAGGGGTTCCCAAAGATCCCAAGGAGCTGAACCATCTGGACCAGCGGCACAGTGGAGTAGACGATCAGCTGCCGTTCCTTCATTTCAGCCAGCACCATCTCAGTCACAGCAGAGGCCAAGAGGAAGCCAGACAGTTGGCCAGCCTCCTAGACAGCAGGCCAGAGTATTTGCTTTGACCGAGGAACAAGCTCAGGAAGCACCAGATGATGATGTTGCAGGTAACTGATTTGTTTGATTTTCCTGCATGTGTATTGAGGGATACCGGTGCTTCACATACTTCTATTTCTGAGAGATTGCATTGATGCATGCATTATCTGTTGAGTCCCTATTTACTGTAGTATTTGTTTTTTTTTCCTTTTGGAAAAAGATCTTGTATCAGCGATTTCTGTTAGATCTTGTATACAACAATAGGATGAGAATGAGATCGAGTTAGATCGTGTGGTAGCTTGTGTTGTACTGGTGTTCTATGATTTTGGAACTGCATTACTGATATTGATATGCGGACCAAGTACAGAGCTACCATAGATTAGTTCCAGAAGATGGTAAGAATCAGACCTGAGAGGATCAAGAGATGAATATTGTACGATAAGAATTCTAGACTGAGAATTCCTTTGATATTCGTACTAGCTATGACTCGATTATTACAGAAAAGAGCAGAGTGACTCCTTATGTATTCAGTTGATTTACTGAAATTGAGTTCATCATTGGCTGATTTACCAATGATATGAAAGTTATTGATGTTTTCTCTGATAAGACTTCAGATCTGATTACAATCAGAGAGATTGAGTTTAGCTTTGAACTGATATTAGAAACTGTTGAAATGGTGAATCCTGATTGAGACAGATTATGTTCAGGGATTTTATATCTGAAGATGATACATCAGTTGATTTTAACAGAGTTAAACCGTGATTAGTCAGCTGAGGTTGACAATAGTGTCAGACAGTTGCGGTTTATGAGTTTAGCATGTTTTGAATATGATTGAATATTGATGTCATTCTGAATACGTGTTGAGACAGATTGTAGACAATGGAGATTATATTGTATCGTCCGAATCAGAGCTGATTTTGAAATATTAGCAGTTTAAAAAGTTGATTAGAATGTTTCGAACTTAATATCGATAGTCAGAACAGAGTGTCGATCAGAATATCAGGTAAGTAATACTGTATTGTATGTTAATAACTGATTTGTTTATGCCCGATATTTCGAATGTGAAATGACATAGATTGTCAGAAAGGTGCAATACTTGATTTAGTAAGCATCCTGATAGCAGAAAATGTTTTGATAGAAACAGATGAGATTAGATATGGCAGAGTTTGGATTGAAATGTCTGAACTACAGACAGATAAAGATAGAAAGAAAATAAACCAAGAGATTGGTTATGTAACTTGTCGGTTCCTGAATGGAAATGAGATTACATTTCCAGGGATATTGTGATGAAGTTACTACATTTCTTTCGAAATTGAGTATTGATTGAGTTAGAAATGACAGATTGACCCAGTCTGCGAGTGCTAAACTGTACATGACGATGTACAAATATGATATACTATGAGTATTCCGTCAGGGAAATGATTAGATTATACGGAGTACTGAGAATTGATTATATTAAACCGTGATTTTGGTTGATTTTGCACATTTGACCGAATGTACAGTAAGAGTTGGATACTAGATTATATCTGAATACTGAATAGTATTCACTATCTGACGGACAGTCAGAGTGGAGTATCCAGATTCCAGAACATAGGCTTAGAGTTGTAGTGTTTGATTTAACACTAATTGGCAGGATTTATTGCCATATTGTGAGTTTTTATACCACAACAAATATTAAATGAGTATGGGAATGACACTATTAGACACGTTGTACGTTAAGAAGTACAGATTCCCTCTTTATTGAAATGATATCTCTGAGGTTCCTGAGATCCAACCTGACATGATCAGAGATATGACTGAAAAGATGAAGCTAATTCAGAAGAAAATGAAAATAGCTCATGATAATCAGACTGAATATGCCAACGTCGGACGATGACTGTTGGTAACTGAGATTAAAGATCGAATATATCTTGGATTGAGATAAACTGACTCGATAACAGCTGATGATGTTGAGTTGTTATGAGTTGTGGTTGGGTATATATGGATGTTGTATAGCCAGTATTGCGAGATTGACTTTATCAGAGCTATTTGTAGAAATAGAATTTGATATGAGATTGAAATTTCAGAACAGATTCATTGCGATGAGTTTCTGATTTAAACTCTGTATATATTTCTTCTGATATATCTGAAGTGATTACTTGCGAGTTCGAGGACGAACTCAGATCTAAGAGGGGGAGAAATGTAATGCCCGAGAAATTATCACTGTTAATCAAGGATTATTGATTTATAATTTAACGTGATTACGAAAGGGCCAACTGAGACACGATTTAAGATAATGTGTGGCCATTTATTTTGAATTTCAGAGGGTGTTGCCGAAGCAACACCGCACCCGCGGCCTTGCATGTACCGCACTCGCGGTGCATGGACAGAAACTTGGTCAGTTTTACCGAAGGGTGACCGCACCCGCGGTGCAAGCGTTACCGCACCCGCGGTGCAAGCGTTACCGCACCCGCGGTGACATGACCGCACCCGCGGTCTCGACATGTACCGCACCCGCGGTCGTGCAATTTCAGAATAGATAAGAATGCCGAAGCATGAGCGCACCCGCGGTCTTGAACTTACTGCACCCGCGGTGCAACGTGTTTTGCAAAGAATGTGCCACCTCTTGACATGCATGCACTGATATATATAGGTTGTAATCCATTCGAAATTCATTCAGAAAAGTGAAGAAAAGGGTCTGAAGAAGAAAGGAGAAAATCCTTACGCCTTTTTCGAGAAATCTGCCCGTCCGATTTTGAATCCGACTTCGGTATCGAGTTCCTAGCAACGTAGGCTACAACTGGATGTAAGTTTTACTATGTTTTGACATGCTTTGAAATTATGATATTGTCAGAATTGACTGGAACTCATAGATGTTGTTCTTGATATAGTAAACATCATAGAATCGAAGTCAGATTAAGAAACAGACTGATTTTGGAATTGTTATGATTTTCGGAGTAGTCTTGGAGTCGATTTGATATCAGAATTGAATTGTTATCGAGTACGAGATGTTGGGATTGATATCTGACTGATATGGTAGTGCTAGATATATTGAGATTATGACATTATGTTATTGAAACAGAATTTGATTGAATTCTGTTTATATCCAGTTTTGATTTGAACGGGTATTGATAGTATACTCCTTGGTATTGTCATTGCCAGATTGGTATGGACAGGTTTTGAGTTCGAGACTTCGACAGAGCCAGGGTATCAGAAAGAAAGGTATAAATTAATGTTGAGTTGAGATTGCATAACTCGAGTGAGGTTTGACTCGAGTTTCCCTAAATCACATACTTTCATTTATTGCATTGATATGTGCAATTGGTGAGACTTATGATTGGAGTCTATTGATTTATAGCTAATGTATGATTAGATTTATATTTGTAGTCTATTGATTTATAGCCACTGCATGTAAGGACTGCTGATTTGCTAGTCATCGACTGATTGTTTAGATGCTGAATGCATGTATTGATTACTGAGTTGTCGGGTTATGGACTGATTCGTCTAAACTTAAGCTGATTCGCTTAATTACCGGCTGATTCGTCTGGTTATTGACTGATTCGTCTAAATTTAAGCTGATTTGCTTAATTACAGGCCGATTCGCCTAATTCTTGACTGATTCGTCAATTTTGCGGCTGATTCGCCCAGATACTGAATATATGAATTATATCGATGCCGTTTAGGGATTGATTCATTCCTATCGACTGAGATTCGATATAATTACCTATATCCAGACATCGGGATCCCTAGGTTAGAGTTAAGTCGAGTCTGAGACGACGCATCAGTGGAGTCGAGTCTGAGACGACGCGTCGGTTGAGTTGAGTCTGATATGACATGTTGATTTACATTGTTTATGCCATTCATGATTATTGGATGTTTGATATGAATTTATGTTTCTTATTTGAGACATGTTATGAATAATTCTTATATGCTTTCGTATATGCTTTTATATGACTGCATGTTTACATTGTTTATACTGGGATACTTATATCTCACCGGAGTTATCCGGCTGTTGTCTTGTTTTGTATGTGTGCATGACAACAGGTGGGGCTGGATCAGGGTCAAGAAGAGGATGAGAGAAGATTAGATAGCGTGGAGATCCGGGCTTCGAAGCAACATAGGATTCAGCACTTATATGTAGTTGAACCTAGTTGAATTCTTGTAGATAACGCAAGATTTGTATGTTCATGTTTAATATGTAATTTGAGTAAATTACATTACGTTTCCGATTTGTATTTTTTAAAAAAAATTTAGACCCTGTTTTATAATTGATTAATTAGTCACAAACATGATTAAGAACTTGATTAGCGTCCGGGTCCCCACATAAACAACCACCATGGTCATGAATGATTCAATCTTATATATATATTTTTATAAATTACTCACCTCTAATTTTTTTTACAAAAAATATTGATGTGTTTGACAACGTGGACACTGCAATGAGAGCATGTATTCCAGCAAATCATCAAGTATACAACCACCATGGTTATGAATGGTTCAATCTTATTTTTTTATTTTTTTTTATAAATTACTCACTCTAATTTTTTTTTTTACAAAAAATTATTGATGTGTTTGACAACGTCCACATTGCAATGAAAAATTATTGATATGTCTTTCAACACCGTCTCTAAAATTTTTCATTGCAGTGTCGACGTTGTCAAACACATCAATAATTTTTTGTAAAAAAAATTAGAGGTGAGTAATTTATGAAAAAAAATATAAGATTGAACCATTCATGACCATGGTGGTTGTTTACTTGATGATTTGCTGTAATGCATTTTATTGATAATATTGCTAAAATCAGCGACAGTTGTTTCCGTCGCGAAAATGTGCGACGGTTTTTTAAACCGTCGTTGATTTATTTTAAAACGGTCGCTAATATAGCGACGGTTTTACAACGGTCGCTAATATAGCGACGGTTTGGATAAAATTTCCGTCGCTAAATTCCGTCGCAAACACCGTCCGTGCTTCGTGTGCACGGACGCTGCTCCACTTTTGCAGCGTCCGCGCTTACGGAGCACGGACGCTGCTCCACGTGAAAGCGCAAATTAAGCTAGTTTTGCAAACGTTTTTTTTTTAAAATTATTTTTGAAATTAAATTTAAAAATTA
Organism: Primulina eburnea; assembly: GCF_022965805.1. NCBI lineage: Eukaryota > Viridiplantae > Streptophyta > Magnoliopsida > Lamiales > Gesneriaceae > Primulina > Primulina eburnea. The sequence goes on along the minus strand of NC_133103.1, from coordinate 28,422,113 downwards.
AATTACTTTTAAAAAAAACCCTTGTGATAGGGGTGTCAAAATCAGATACGATTCACCAATTCGACACGGTTCAACTCGAAAAAAATCATGTTCGGGGTTTCAAGTTCGGGTTGGACCTGGTAGTTCACCCGAAAAAAATGATCGGGTTGTTGTCCCGAAATTTTTAATTTTTTTTAAAAATAAATATAATTAATAAATATTTCCTACATTTTTATATATTGTATGTCTGAAAAAATATTTATTGTATATTTATATCATAAATTTTCATAATTTAATATTTATTTTGAACACTTTTATTTTTTAAACAAGCGTTTATTTGATTTAGTAAATATATTTTATTTTTCTACAATTAGACTTTCAAATTTAAATCATATATATATATATATATATATATATATATATATATATATATATATATATATATATATATATATATGAGGGATGTTTTTTTATTATGTGTTTAAATAAAAATATTTTATTTAATTTTATTAAAAAAATTCAAAATCAGGTTGATCGGTTTGATTCGGGTTCGGGTTTGGGTCGAGAGTTTTTGGGTTGACTCGGGTTTGTGTTGGGCAATTTTTGAATAGTGCTATTGCTCAACCCGGCCCAATCCACGCGAATTGACATCCCTACTTTGTGAGGATCGGAAACATGTTTAGAAGGTGGATGTGTAAACACTTTTAAAATATTTGAAAACTTTAAACCCTTCTTAACATTTTTTTAAGATGTTTAAAAGTATTTTTGAACGGCTAGATTTACCGGACCACTGTGAATATAAAACAAGTGTGAAATGATTTGGTTAAGCTAGTGATAAACACTACAGTTGACAATTTAACAAGAAGTGTTATGAAAATTTGAATATGTACTCTTTGAAATACACTGCATATTTACAGTAGAGTGCTCATAGGTCGAAATTTCAACGATCGCCTACACGGTTTCTCTAAAATATGGATATACTTCGTACTTATCATTAAATGCTCATAAATGCAGTTTTGACTTTAAGTCAATGCTTTTGATAAAGTTGATACATCATATCTGAATAGAGTGGCTTCCTGTCATTTCAGGAATTGGTAGAATACTATGTAATCTTTTTATATTGAGTTTTGAACGACTTGAAATGCACCATCCTTTTGGGAATCCTTAATACTAACCTTTCTGCAGCGCGGTTGGAAAACCACGGTTTGAACTCGTGCACGACATTTAATAGTTTGAACCAATCACTTGTCAGAGAAAGCCTTGCAGCTGGAGTTTAATGAAGTACAACGATTAGATTTCTAGAAAAAATGACTCGAACTCCTTAAAGACTTGAAATAATACAGTCGTGTGAAAAAAACTATTGTGCAATAAAGTGAGCGACTGGATCCTGAAACAACTTGATAATGTTTATTTTTTCAATCACCAAAACTTAAAGGTAACAAAAAATATTCTAATTTTTTTCCTTTTTTAGTGATGACAGAACCAAGCTGCAAAGTCATAAAATCATGTACAAAAAGATGTAAGATCGGAAAAAAAAAAAATTTAAGAACATATTGTATTTTATTGAGATAATGAAATGACAATGTTACAAGTGCATAAATTTGAAAACATATTACACCTACAAAGTTAAAATAAAATCCTATTTTCTACTACTCTAACTGTTGCTACTGCCACATCCTCTTATTTTTCTCTCTTATTCTAAGTGCCTCTTATCTTCTTCAAATTTATCCCTTTCTGCTCGTCTTTTTTGCTCTTCACGCTTTTTAGAGTCTTATACTTCCCTTTTTTGGCATCGTCTTTTTGCATATACTCCAAGATTTCTTGCAATTAGCTGCCAATAGTGGTTTGAATATGATCTAGTCGGGCCTCTACTGTTTGTTGGGATATGGTAATTTGACCTAATAAGGATAAGTCCAAGGATTCATATTGACGTATAACCAGAGCTAGATCGGTGGTGAAAAGCCTGTAGGCCTGTTCTAGAGAGCCAAGATCTGCTTGATTTCGACATTATCGGTCGTTTTGGACAGGTCCTTGATTTTATAATAGACTTGATCGAGCAGAATTTTTGAAGAATTGTCATCGAATTTTGAGAAGACGTTCAAATTTAGATCAGAAGAAGACTTCTTTAAGAATTATAGAACCCGATTGAAAAACAGTTGGTGGAGGAGTGGAACAGATGATTGTCAATACGTGGGTCAACGGTTGGAATTTCCAAGTCTTCAGACCGTGTGATCGAACTTTTCTTGCACGAAGAATCCCAATAAAAGTAAATGAAAAGTTCAAGATTAATGTGATCGCAAGTGTACGATACAAGCTATAGTATAATATATAAAAATACGAATATCGTTCAACTGAGACTGTAATATACGAATATTATTTTCACTTTTATATTATTTAGCAAACGATAATTTGAAATGATTAGTTCACTACTAGAATTTAAATAACTAAATGACTCAAAAGTTAAATAAGCAATGTAAAATTTATATTAAAAACTAAATGGGAAGTACATTTGTTGGAAATCTCGGTTCACCTAACCCTCGTTATTTTTAATAATTAATCTCGACTATTTTTCATTACTTTTGACAAAATTTCCTGAATAATATTATCACACTTTCTCAAGCTATATCAAACTAATTCGACACGATTAAATAATTAAATATATTTAATTATTTACTAATGGTGAATTGCTGAACAATTTATGGAATACCCTATCTTTCGACATATCGGATTATGACTATCAACATGTATTCAATGTTATACAAGTATAAAAATTGTAAATCCATGGATTATATTACTTGTACTTATTGCAAATTTTTTATCTCGAACTTAGTCACAATATGAAATATTATAAAACTAGCTAGACTTCAATAATTAAAGAAAATAAATAATATAATTAATAAAAATGAAGAGTCGATGTTTTGATTAATTCAAATAATTGTTTGGGATATGATCACATTAAATCTCAACAAAATAAAGAGTTTAGATACTAAACATCACAACAAAATATTCAAGCAATAATTAAAATAAAGTTTTCAACTAAAAATACTAGAGAAGATGAAGGATAAAAGACACGCTGCGCAAAAATATAGAATTTTTCCAGTTCCCTCAACTCTGGTTCTTCTCCTTGCGTGCGGCGGCACCTTAGCTGATGAAAACTTTCTGAAAATTCTTCGAGTCTTCCCAAAAACACGTGCTAGGCTTTTCTAAGTAGGTGGCCTCAAGAAAGTTGAAAAGAAATCAACCAAATATTTTTTTCCTTGTGTATCGTGTCTTCGCAAAAATTTTCTTCTTGTTGATATACGAGTGCGCTAGGGCGGCTAGAATTGCCCGACCCAGTGCACTATGCTCGCAAATCGTCTCTGGTTTACTTCTTGGGCGCTCTAGGGCTATAATATTCATCCGCCCCAGCGCGCTAGACTCGAATTTTCTGTATTATTTCTTCATGTGCGTCCTGGGGTGTGCATATTCATCTGTCTTAGCACGTCTTCCTTGACTTTGGCATCTAAATCCATATTTCTTTATCATATTTCCTACAATTCAATCCAAACACATGAAAAACAATTACTATGCATAACATATGATGAAAAAAACTAAATATAGAAGTAATATAAACTTAACATGCATGAATGCGACTCGAAAAAAACACAACAAAACACGCAAAAACGACACACCTCACTGTGGATTGTTGTTTGTGGTATTCAGATATGAGAGGAGATGCAAGATGAAAACAAAGATAATGGCTTTGTAGAGGCAAGTGTTGAACACTTTCTCCTTAAGAAGAATTTGCCCCTCACAATGTGCTAGAGGTTGGTGGCAATCTTTTCCCAAGATACAACTACAACACTTGAATAATGAGCACTCAAATATTCAAGTTCTATCACAATGAAATGAAGGAACTCTCTCTTGTTGAAGAAAGAAGAAGACAATATGCATATGATGAAAAATGTGTAATTTATTTTTGATTTTCAATAAATCAAACATATAATGATTTTCATGTGAAAAGACACGATCTTTCATTCATATGGATGTCCCTTGGTCATTGTAACTGATCACAAGCATCAAACAATGCAAATGAATGGGAAAATGTCAGAAAAACGCGAAGGTACGCGTCTGTGCGCGCATGGGCGCACGCCTGCTCGCACACTGCCGAGCAGCGCTCGGCAGCTCCTGTCGAGAGCTCTCGGCAGGTGCGCGCACCTGCGCTCAGACCTGTGCGCTGGTGCGCTCCGGCTATTGTTCATGCGCAATTTTTTTTTTCGATTTTCATCCCTTACATGTTCCGACTACTTGTTTTAAGTTCATTCAATATTTGGTGAACTTTTTTCGAGTTTAATTCAAAACCACCGAACTTAATATTCGTTTATTAAGTTTCGTTCTTCGTTTCGAATTTTTCCAATCAAACATATTGATTTATTTGCTTATTTTCATTCATTAAGCATCAAATTTCCAACAATCCCCCACATAAATAAAATTAATGTATTGATAAGTGCATTTTTTGTACTTAAATTATCTTTATAATTCATACAGATTGTTAGTCTTTTTGGGCAGAATTATGCGTTTCGTGTTGTTTTTGGTGTGACTTGCAGGTAGCCAGGTAAAGCCACTGAACAAGCGTGAAAATGAACTAAAATGACGCTCAGGAGAAGAAATGTGACCAAGCAAGCACCAAGGGCAGTAAGCCCCGCGCACATGCACGACTTATTCCCGCGCACATGCGCGCAACTGGCAGAAATATTGGCGCATATGCGCCCCCAAAGCCGCGCACATGCGCGACCCATACAGAGAGTTCAGCGCATATGCGCCACTCAAGCCGCTCATATGCGCGAGTGACACATTCCAGCACCAGAAGCACCCGCGCATATGCGCGAGTTGGTGCCGCGCATATGCGCGCGGCACGTACAGTCAGAATAAATTAGAGTTTCGCGTGGATTTTAGGGGTTCCGAAATTCTTTACTCGCAGCCGTCATATCAGTCGAACAAAAGGAGAGAAAAAGTCAGAGCACGGAGCACGGGACGCGAAGAACGGAGATAGAAGACGTTGAATCCGGACACGGGGACGCACTTTCATCTCTCGCCAACACGTTCCTAATTCGGTTTCTTACTTTTACGTTTTTAATGATTACAAACAGGTTTTGTATTGATTTAAATTCGAGTATGAACTAATTTTATATTCTAGAGATTGATGTAGTCTTGGTTGAAGCTATGTTAGTGACATTTTGAATTTTCATGAATTAATTCGTCAGTGTTTACTTGTGATTTCTTGTGATTAATGCTTTTGGATCACTGGCCATAATTCGAGTGATTTAATAATTGAGATCTAACACTCGAGAGAGATGATCGAAATTAGGACAGGGGAAATCGCATCGTTAGATATTTATAACGTGCAAAAGACGTATAACTCTGACGAATCCAAACGAGGACCTTGATTGCATTTATTACGTGTTGCTTGATTTTGAATAGACATATTAAAATCGGTAATAGGTAATACAGTTCTATTTATCACTCGACAGAGGGAATAGAAAAATTGCAAGTTCTTGGTTAGTAAATACGATGCAATTTAATAACATGCTGGTTAATTTTGATTGAGCATAGGGGAAGCCAGACGAAATCATATCTCTATATTATTTCCTCAGTGAATTTTCTACTGCGTGCTAGAATTACATGAATTATTATTTTATTTGAATTGATTATAAACCGACCATTTGATTGTCTAAATAAAGTTGAGCTATGTCAATTATGGTAATTAATATACAATTCTAAATATTTACTCTTCGTGGGATCGATATCTATACTCAAACCAGTACTAAAGCTTGACACCAGTACACTTGCGGTAGTGAAAACACGAAACATTTATGAATGTTCGTGATGCATCAGAGAGAGTATATACGAAAAATTATCTCATCAGAATAGGTAGCTTTTGGCTTTGAACCTTCCCTAGTGGAATACAATCGGATTTACTAGGCCACGAAGTGTACTTGATGTCTTGAACTTCTTGGCGGTTCATGTAAACCCAGACAACTGTACCCACAAGATAATCTTTCTTCCATTTCCATTTTGTTTTATCGGTTATGTCCGTTTTGGCCATGGAACACATCTTGGCTTCATAAGTGTTTCATCGAGGCGGCCCGTCCTCACACGTACATAGGTGATCTCCTTGTAAAAGGGTATCCTACTTACCCCGCTTTTGCAAGCTACGGAATCATTAAAAGTACAAGTACTTAACATCACTACCTTTGTAGGCAACTTCACTCATCGTCTTAGGAATGATGAGTGATTCCTCAAGTTTTCATAATTTAGTCGTCTCATTGAACCAAGATCTTGGGATCTCCAATCTACAAGGTTGGATTGCCACTATGAAAACTTTATTTGGTAGGTTTTAAAGCCATTCCTCTTGACAGACAGTACATTTGATCTCTATTTAATGCTTTTGTAAGCGGGTCCGCTTAGTTATCCTTTGATTTGATATAATCAACAGATATAACTCCATTAGAGATCAACTGTCAACAGTATTATGTCTTCGACGAATGTGTCGAGACTTGCTATTGTACATATTGTTTTGTGCCCTTGCAATTGTCGACTGACTGTTGCAATGTATCAAGATTGCTAGCACTGGACTTGTCCAACATTAAATGTCCTCTAGAAAGTTGCGAAGCCACTCAGCTTCTTCTGCAGATTTATCTAGCGCTATGAACCCCGATTCCATAGTAGATCTCACAATGCAAGTTTGTTTCATTTACCTCCAAGAGACTGCTCCTCCACCAATGCTAAATACATAGCCGCTGGTGGATTTGGAGTTATTGGTATCAGAAATCCAATTTGCATCACAGTATCCTTTAAGTACTGCAGGATACCTTGTGTAATTTAGTCCATATTCTGAGGTGTGCTTTAAATATCTAAGCACCTTTGTTAACGCCTTCCAGTGTGCATCACTAGGATTACTTGTAAACCGACTTAACTTGTTAACCGCACAAGCGATGTCAGGTCTAGTACAATTAGTGATGTACATAAGGCTTCCGATAATTCTGGAGTATTCCAGTTGGGAAACTGGTTCTCCACGATTCTTCGTCAAATGGACATTCACGTTTAAAGGCATTTTTACTGGGGTGGAGTCATAAGCGTTAAACTTCTTTAACACTGTTTCTACATAATGAGATTGAGATAAGACTATTGCTTCTGGAGTTCTAAAGATTTTAATCCCTAGAATTACATCAGCGGTACCCATATCTTTCATATCAAAATGTTTTGTCAAAAACTTTTTTGTACCCTTAATTAACTCTTGGCTATTCCCCATTATTAGCATGTCATCCACATATAGACATACTATCACATAAGATTCTCGAGGGCCTTTAATATAAACACATTTGTCACACTCATTAATCTTAAATCCATTTGACAATACTACCTTGTCAAATTTTTCGTGCCACTGCTTGGGCGCTTGTTCCGTATAGCGACTTAATTAAACGACAGACCTTTATTTCTTGTACTTTAACTATGAAGCCTTCAGGTTGCTCCATATATATTTCTTCTTCAAGTTCACCATTTAAAAATGCCGTTTTGACATCCATTTGATCTCAAGGTTATGCAAAGCTGCAATAGCAATGAGCACATGAATGTATGTTATTCTTGAAACTGGTGAATACGTGTCGAAGAAATCATGACTTTCTCTTTGTCTATATCCTTGTGCCACAAGCCTGGCTTTGTATTTTTCAATACTTCGATCAAATCTCATTTTATTTTTCAATATCCATTTGCATCTCAATGGCTTGGTACCTGGTGGAAGATCCACTAGTTCTCAAGTATGGTTTTGCAAAATAGAGTCCATTTATGAGTTGATGGCTTCTTTCCAATAAGGAGCTTTAGGGCTAGGCCAGAGCATCTTGTATGTTATTTGGTTCATTCTCCAACATAAAAGTATGGAAGTCTAGACCAAAGGACTTTGAGATTGTAGTCCTTTTGCTTCTTCTTGGCTCTTACTCTTTTGAAGAGCCTTCCAATGGTATAGCATTTTCATTTAGAGTTGGATCATGTGTAGGTAATTGACCTTCATGCTCCATTTCAAGTTTTCGCTTGCTAGAACCATTTTCTTTTCTTTCTTTACAAGGAAATATATTTTCAAAAAATACTGCATTTCTTGACTCAATTGTCATGCCCGTATTTATTTCTGTATTTACATATTTGTGCACTATAAACCTATAGGCACTACTATTTTGTGCATATCCAATGAATATGCACTCGACCGTCTTTGGTCCAATTCGCTCTTGTTTAGGCTTTGGTATTTCAACCTTAGCTAGACACCCCCATACTTTGAGGTACTTGTAGGAAGGTTTGTGACATCCACAATTCATAAGGTGACTTGTCATTTTTTTTGTGGGGTATCTTGTTCAGGATGCGATTAGCCGATAGTATTGCTTCCCCCCACAAGTTTTGAGGTATTCTTGAACTTATTAACATAGCATTCATCATATCTTTCAGAGTTCGATTCTTTCTTTCGGCAATGCCATTCGATTGTGGTGAATAAGGAGCAGTCGTTTCATGAATTATACCCACAGATGTGCACAATTCATCAAACGGTGCTCCGTATTCGCCCCCTCTATCGCTTCGAACTCTCTTTATTTGTTTGCCTAGTTGATTCTCAACTTCGGTCTTATAACATTTGAATGCTTCAAGAGGCTTCATCTTTCGACCTCAAAATATATACGTAACAGTATTTTGTATTATCATCAATGAATATCACGTAGTATCTTTTCTCTCCTCTAGTTTGTACAAACTTTAAATCACCAAGATCGGTGTGTATTAGTTCTAGAGGAGTTTACATCTTTCAATCGAGTGGTAAGGCGCTTTGGTCATTTTTGCTTCAACACATATCTCGCATTTGTGTGTTGGATCGATGTTGTGTTTAGGCAATAATTCAAGTTTCATTAAACGTTGCAAGGTATTAAAATTTACGTGTCCTAAATGAACATGCCATAAATAAGAACACTCAAGCAAGTAAATAGAACTTTTATCTTTAATAATTTCAACAACACTTTGGCGTATAGCCATTACATTCAACTTGAAAAGTTTATCATCGAGATATCATTTTCCAATAAAATGACCATTCTTGGTCAATAGAACTTTGTTAGACTCAAATACTAGTCTAAACCCATGTTTGACCAACAAAGACCTCGACACGAGCTTTTTTCTTATGTCCGGTACATGAAGTACATCAACAAGGGTTACTTCCAAACCCGATGTCATCTTCAGTACTACTAGTCTAAACTCATGTTTGACCAACAAAGTTACGAAGCCACTCACTTTGGCTTCCTACAATCCTTAGCCATGTTATTTGGTTTTCCACAGTTATAACAAGTGCCTTTGAATTTCTTCTTATTTGGTGGTTGTTGGCCTTGTTGTCGTTGCTTCTCAAACTTCCTCTTCTTCCTTTGAAAACTTGATTCAACAATGTTCACCCTTGCTGCCATTTTACTTTCCTTGGCCTCGGTGCTCTTGTTGTCCTCTTCTATCCCCAATCTCACAATGAGATCCTCCAATCACATCTCTTTTTTTTTTTGATTCAAGTAATTCATGAAATCCTTCCACAATGGAGGGAGTTTCTCGATCATAGCAGCAACTTGGAAGTACTCGCTTAGACTCATTCCTTCCGCATGAATCTTGTGCAAGAGAAGTTGTAGTTCTTGCACTTGACTCATTACGGATTTTGAGTCCACCATCTTGAAGTCCAAAAATCTCCCAACAATGAACTTCTTCAAGCCCGCATCCTCCGTCCTGTATTTCTTATCAAGCATATCCCATAGTTCCTTGGCGGTCTTGAGTTGACAATACACATTGTATAATGCATTGTCAAGTCCATTGAGGATGTAGTTTGTAGAACCCGATTTCAGTACACGTATAACCCATGCATCTATTTAAATTATTAAAGCATTTAATTAATTTTAAAGGAGCTTTAGTCATGCATAATTTATGTAAATGCACTATTTTAAATTAAATTATGTTATGTGATGCACGTGGAAATGTCTTTCGAGTTTCATGTTTCAGGCGATTATTCGAAGCGGGATTGAGGAAAAGACCCGGGGACGATTTTGGCAATTTTAGAGATGGTATTTTATTTTAAGTTGAGTTTGGGGGTATTTTAAATAATTTAGTGAGCTTTAGCATTTTTGAGCCTAAATGTTTAGTTAGTGATTTTAAGAGTTTAAAACTTTTAAAATTTAGTATTTTATGAGATGTTAGTAGTTTGAATCCTAAATTTTATTATTTTGAGAGTCTTTGATTTTAGAACTTTTAAATTCTAGTATGGTGTGTGCTATATTTTAATTAAAGAGTTTTATTTAAAGATGAGTAAGGATAGTATTTTAATTAAATTGTTAGTTGAGTCAACATTTTAATTAGCATCTTGATTAGCATTGTTATTTATTAATTAGCAAATTTTACTCCTCCTAATTATCTAACACACACACGCACACACACACTCTACACACACTAGAAAACGTAAAACACACACTCACACAATACAATTCAAAATTTCATTATTTTGGAGAGAAAAAGATTAGGGTTCTTTGCAAAACAGCAGCCGCCCCTTTTAGTCAATATTCCCGGCGATTTTCGTTGGTTATTTTCAAGGAAAAACGGTGCCACGTTCGTCCCGGATCAACCTCGCTCCTATCTCCGCTTCGGTGTCGTCTTTCGGTAACGTTTGATATCATAAGGCACGTATATTCTGTTCTTGCTGTGTCGATCAAGTCATATTATGCGTTGCGTTGATTTTTATGCGTAAAAGTTATGTATCATGTTAGTAGTTTGAGCGGGGTATAGATCGGATCAATTTCGAGGGCAAAATGTTAGATCTAAAACTCGTTTTTGCTGTCTTTTCAAAAACTGCGATTTTTCTGTTCACATTTTGGGAAAACTTTCAACGGCAAAAACGTAGAACTTTTCGATACCTTCGATTTGATATAAGGTACGAGATTTTTGGACGAAAAATGAGAGAGTTATGATATTTTTCGTGTGACTGCTCAAACTGCGATTTCCAGAAAATTTGTATTGATACGTTTCTTGAAGTTTTATGTTGCAGGCTTCGTTGGGGGCTCGACCGGTGATTGTTGCTGCGTGTAGGTACTTGCTTATGTTGTTGGGTCGATCACTAATGGTTCGCTTCGGGTCATTGGTCATCTAGTTGAATCAAATGTCGTAGGAATCAAGTTGATGTCAAAGACCGTATTTTGGTTCGTATGAGTTGTAGGGTGAACGTCGTCACGTTGAGGCAATTACACGAGTTTAGTTCATTGCTATGGTGTCCTAGGATAGTCTCGAGTTGTGGAAATCTTGTGCCGTTATGTGTTAATTAGGAGACTAAGTATTGTGTAAGTTTTTCACCCCCGCACGGGGTCCGTGCCTTCGTTCCCTCAGCAATGTCTAGGACCCGAGTGTACACGGACCTCCACACGGACCTAAGCACGGGGTCCGTGCCTCTCCCCTTTCCGAGTACTCCTTTTACAGTATCTACACGGACCCTGACCCGGACCTTTAGACGGGGTCCGTGCCCTTGCTTTTCTACACACACCCCATACAGTATCTACACGGACCCAAGCCAGGACCCAGACACGGGGTCCGTGTCCTCCTATTTTTGGGATACATTCTCTCATTCACTTTGGAATTTGGTTGAGGTTTTAAGTTAAGGTTTAATATGATGTTTTCATGATCGAGTCATGGGAAATTTTAGAACGTCCCAAGTGTTGATTGAACTTAGGGGTAAGTATGATTTTTACGTCTAAGTTATGCAAGTTAAGTATGCAATTCCATGTTAGTACGTCGCAGCAACGGCCCAGTCGAAGTCCAACGAATCCCTCAACGCCTAGTAAGTATGTTGACGTGCAAGAAAATGGTTAAGTTTGTAGGTATGCTAATTGTCTTATGACCAAAGAAAGTTAAGGATTGGAAAGCGTTAAATCATGAACGGGGACCAATCCGTCCGTTAAATTATGAACGGGTTAGATCGTGGTTGTGAAGCGTTAAATTATGAACGTGGATCAACTGGCCTGTTAAATCATGAACAGGGATCTTATGTATGCGACAGTGGATACGTCCCTGTCAGCCCAGTACTGTGGTGTGTCTGATCAGGCGTTTATCATGTTAAGGGTCACTTGCTTTGAAATATCCTCCACGTAAAATTATGCAGTTAAGTACGTTGAAGTATGAAAGCATGTTTAAGAAAAGTTTATGTTCATGGCACGTCGTAGTATGTATGTTCAAGTTTATTTCGAGTTGAAGTTTATGCAAGTCAATTTAAAGTTATGTATGTCCTATTTTAAAGAAGCATGCGATTTTTATTATGTAGTACTCGTTACTTTCAATTTATACGTGTTGAGTCTTTAGACTCACTAGACTTGATCGATGCAGGTGAGTACGATGAGCAGGAGACAGGAGGTGGCGACCAAGGGGCAGGCTTGGGCTGAGCGGCAGACTAAACCCGAGGACCGCAAGATTATGTTTATGCAAACTTTTAAAATACTCTGATGTTTTGATTTGAATGTGAGACGAGTTGAGACAGCGTTCTTTTAGCAAACTTTTATTTGGTGATGGATTATTTTAAAGATATTTTATGTATGTTAGGTGACGACCGTACGGATGTTTTATTTGAATAAAAAATTTTATTTTTCCGCAAATTTCAAGTAGTAAAAGTACGGTACGTTACATAGTTTTTGCACAAGAAATCACTTTGGTTCCATGCATCCAAAGCGGCCCTCATGTTGGTGTCTGTGTCGTTTTCAGCAACGACGGGAGGATCCTCCTTCAAGAACCTTGACAAACTCAAGGTTGTGAGATAGAAAAGCATCTTTTGTTGCCATCTTTTGAAGTCTGTACCAGAAAACTTCTTTGGTTTCTCTCCTTGTGCAGTGGTTGCATGTGGTGTTGTAGATGTTGAATGCCATTGATATTATTCTTGCAAATGATCAAAAACAAAAATTCTTCTTAAGATTGTTGTTTGTAGTATTTAAATATGGGAGGAGAAGCAAGAAGAAAATAAAGATAATGGCTTTGTAGAGGTAAATGTTAAAAACTTTCTCCTTGAGAAGAATTTGCCCTCTCACAATGTGCTAGAGGTTGGTGGCAATCTTCTCCCAAGATACAACTACAACACTTGAATAATGATGCACTCAAATATTCAAGTTCTATCACAATGAAATGAAGGAACTCTCTCTTGTTGAAGAAAGAAGAAGACAATATGCATACGACGAAAAATGTGTAATTTATTTTTGATTTTCAATAAATCAAACATATAATGATTTTCATGTGAAAATACACTGATCTTTCATTCATATGGGTGTCCCTTGACTATTATAACTGATCACATGCATCAAATAATGCCAAAGGAATGAAAAAATGTCAGAAAAACAGCAGAAAAACTCGAAGGGACACGTCTGTGCGCGCAGGGGCGCACTCCTGCTCGCACGCAGCTCCTGCCGAGCGCTCTTGGCAGCTGCCTGCCAAGAGCTCTCGGCAACGCCTGCCGAGATCTCTCGGCGGTGCGCGCGCATCTACGCGCAGACCCGCACAAGGGTGCGCTCCGGCTACTGTTCATGCACAATTTTTTTTTTCCGATTTTCATCCCTTACATGTTCCGACTACTCATTTGAATTCGTTCAACATTTGATGAACTTGTTTCGAGTTTAATTCAGAACCACCGGACTTAATATTCGTTCTTTAAGTTTCGTTCTTCGTTTCGAATTTTTCCAATCAAACATATTGATTTACTTGCTTAATTTTCATTCGTTAAGCATCAAATTTTCCAACATGGATCAACCACTTCTTTTGAGCTAGGCTGTCCGGAGAAGATAACAATTTCTTGATCGGCAAGAATTTTGATTGAAGCACTAGGGTCTTCAAGTATCTAATCACTGACTGGGATTGTTGACAAGAATTCCAAATTTGGTTTTTAATTGTAGGATCTTCAATCATTGGAGAGGAAGGGTCTACTATACTATGATCAAACTCAAATTGGGACTGAGAGTGGACAACTTCATCCACAGAGATCAATGGAATTTTTGGGAAATTTACATGAGTTTGAGTTTGATTGGGAGAATGAGGAGGAGCAAGTGTAGTATATTCCCCATGTTTTTCCAAATATTTGTTTTGAACTTGTTGTTGAATGATGGTTTTGACATAAATTTGAGCCGCTGAGCTACCGACTGAATTCTGCTCAGCCATCTCAATGTCAACTTGAGCATTGACTGGAATTACCTTTCTCGTAGCTTGAGCAACGACTGTAATTATTTTAGTATCATCTTGAATTTCCTCCGAAACGACTATAACTGTCTCAGGGCTGGTTTTTTGGCAGTCTGATTTATCCTAAGTCAAAGACTGAAGCAACATTCACATTTTCAACCTCCGGAAGCTGAATATACTGCCTCTTAACTTTCACCGCCATGGATTGTGATATTGCATCCATTTCTAGCTAGCTTATCCCAGTTGCGTCATCTTGTGTTGTAGGGCAGTTGATGACAAAAAATTTCCCTTATCTGTTGAATCATGTGTCGTAAGATAATTTTCTTGATTTTCAGTTCAGTGAAATCTCGTTGCTGAAGAGATTCGGAGATCACATTTGTTTCCGCCCACTTTAGCATCTTCAGCTCAAGAACGACCACTTCTTTCAGAGTCTTGGTCTACAAAATTTTGTCAAATAGAACAATTGTGCGGCAGTTTACCAATTTGTCAAATTCACCATATGTTCCTTGGCAATTTCGTTGACCATTTACATGGTCAAGTTTATGACAGCATGAACATTTGATAATTTTTCTCTTTGACCGAAATGGCATTTCCTTTGGCCTTTGGGTCAATAAGAGGTAGTGCGGACCGACTGGTGACAATTTCATGTTCAACAGACCTAACACCTTTCAAAGTGGAAACAAGAACAGTTGGATTGGTGCTGGTACCAACGTCTCAGACACATGATTTATCAGTTGGATTTTCTTTGTTTCGGGCTTGTCCGTTCATTTCATCTTTCCAGAAAATACATGTGCCAAGGGATATTTTCTCTCGCATCTTCAGAATCCATATCTGAGTACAACATCACCTAAACTTTTTATTTCTTTATCTACCAACAGTTCAATCCCACTGGGTAGGTTTTTCAGACGGTATGATTCTACTGTAATACAATAAATTTTTTTTACCTTGTGGAGCTTCACAACATCCATGAACTTGACTTTCATCTCCTCCAAGAGATAGTAGAGAGGAATAGCAAACCCTTGAGATTGATCTTCTTTTTGTTATATCAAAGTTTACTTCAATAAAGGAGTTACTAGAACAGTTAACAAGGCAAACACAACATGGTTATGTTAAAAATTTTAATTGAAAGCATTATATTTTATTATAAAATTATTAATTAATTAATGTTCATTATAGAATTTATGAAAATATTATAATAAATTACTATAAAATCAACTTAAATCTATTTCTGATAATATAAATAACATCATATTTTTGTTCTTAATGTAGGTTAATAATATGTAATAGATAGTTTAAGTATTATTACATTTTTGAAAACTTGATTCATTTTCAAAAATAATCTAATACTTGATCTTTAATAAATAATTTCAAATGTTTTGGTTTGTTTAAGGGAATTTATTTATTTTATTAACTATTAATTGATATGATTTTGGTCATTCAAGGCCATTTCAACAAGGTAAAAACTTGTATGAGACGATCTCACGGGTCATATTTTGTGAGATGAATATCTTATTTGGATCATCAATGAAAAATATTAGTTTTTATGCTAAGAATATTACTTTTTATTGTGAATATCGATAGGGTTGATCCATCTCACATATAAATATTCGTGAGACCGTCTCACAAGAGACCTACTCTTTCAACAAATAATAAAATTCTGATGAAAAAATGTATCTTTGCTGACTTTTATTAGTTACATAATTAAAAACGATTGATGAGATTACTTAACGGTAAATTGTTCCAAAATAATAATTTTTTTTTTCAATCACCGTATCAAACAAAATGTGTTTGAATTCTTTAACCCACGTATCTTTTCTTAGAAGAAAATCGATATAAAAATTTAAAAATAAAGTATTAATATATGATATTTGAGTAACATAACAGATGTCGTTTTTAGTCTATCTCTTTCTATATATGGAAAGTTGAAAAATAATCATATAATAATCCAGAAATTGCAATAGAAAAGAAATAAGAGAGGTTTGTGATTAATTGTTTTTAATATATGATTTTCGACACCCAACACATATATAAAAATATTGATATTTATGAAAAATTTATTTTTTCTGACGAAGATATGTACAAAATATTGAAATATGATAATAAAATATGTATTTGAGTACCAATTTTTTTAGATATGATAAATAGATAAGATTTTTAATATAAAATTATTTTTTTTTATTAATATCAACATTTGTTACACATGTTTGAATATTCAAAAATAATATATTAGTATTGTATCTGATGTAATTATAATATAATATCATATATTAATATCATATTTTCAATATCTTTTACCGATTTTCATTTGAATTTTTTTTATTAATATCATATTTGTTATACATGTTTGAGTACTTAAAAAATCATATATTAATACAAAAAATATGAAATATTTGATATTCAAAATTCATAAATAACATTATTTTTAAAATTTTTATATTGATTTTCATCCGAGAAAATATATGTGGCTTAAGAAGTATAAACATATTTGTTGTGGATTAAAAAATATAAACAAATAATTTTTTTGACAAAAACTAAACTTAAATTTAATATTGAGTCTGAAGATTTTTAAAAAAATTATTCTTACTTCAATCATATAAAAACTTAGTTGGTCATTTTTATTTATTTATCTATCTATTTATTATTATTATTATAATTATTGATTTATTGAATTATTATTTCAACAACTGAGGCTGAGTGCAAGGTATTACCAACCGCTGAAAAGCCCATGCCTACTTGTTACCCAAACGCCTCGTTCTCTACATTTCCCAGAAATCCACATGGTTTCTGCGATATTACTTCAACTTCAAAACAAGTTTTTTCTCTGGCAATTCAAGAAATACTATAAAAATTAATCTCTTCGTCTTCTTCAAGACCTTTCGTTATTATTACTATCAATAATGGTACTATGATATCTATATTTATATCCACTTGACATTATATTATAGTAGGAAAAATTCAAAACCAAGGAGATCCCATAAAGTTACCAGCGTGGCTGCTTGAGGAGATCATTGGGTTATCGACATTGAACAAAGATTTCAGATTTATGGGATTTTGAGTTTGAATGAAACGATGAAGGAGGCAAATATTTAATATATCTCCATCCGATTAAATCAAGGTGAAGTTTGAATCTTTATGGCGTTTTTCCATTGTTTTGTGTGTTTTCTTCGAGAAAATGATGTGATCAGAGAGCCAAGTTGAAGTGAGGATAGCAACAATTGTTTTTTCTATGCTTCTCTGTTAGAACTGGTCGTCGCGTTTGCTCAAGCTTATACTTGAAATAGGAAAATGGCAAGCTTTGTTCCCTTGATTTACTGTATGCATCTAATGTTTTCACTATGTGTATTCTTCTTGAACAAGAGAGTGTCTTTCTTGAAGAGCGGTTCATTCTGTTTTACTAATATTGTTGACCTTTGGTAAGCTTGGAAGAAATGGCGCCTATTGTGTGAGGTGATTCTGTTTCTTTATCATCTTTATTTTATGTGGCAGTCCTTTTGTAATCAAGAAAATGGGTTCCAGTCACAATTCCGGTTTGTCGAAGGAAACTGGCATCTTTAATCTGAAGGTGTGGGCTCTAGTGGGCATCTTCTTCTGCATCTTTGCTGTACTTGTTCTTTCGATGCTATGGTGGTTTATAGCGCGTAAGAAATTCAGGACAGCGAATAAACTTCCAGTTAACCAGATTCCAAATGTGTCGAAGGAAATCAAAGAGATAAGAATGGACCAGAATTCAACTATACATTTTGATCCCGAAAGAGATTCATTCTCCAATGGAGAACTGTATCATGGAAAGGATTCTGACAAGGTTTTAACTCAATTGAACAATGGGAAGGGAAGTAATGCAGATAGTAGTGGTCAATCAGGTTCCTTTACTTTCATAAGGAAAGATGACGGGGCATATGAATCTGTGGAGAGGAAGGGTTCTCCGGCACTAAACCAGCCTTCTTCGCATCCTATAACCATACCGTCCCCTCTAGCGGGCCTTCCTGAGCTCTCTCAGCTCGATTGGGGTCACTGGTTTACGCTAAGGGATCTTGCAATAGCAACGGATAAGTTTTCGAAAGAAAATGTAATTGGTGAGGGCGGATACGGAGTTGTCTATCGGGGCCAACTGACCAATGGTATTGTTGTGGCAGTGAAAAGGCTACTTAACAATTTGTGAGTCGTTTTATGGATTTCATCCAGCATATTAAGCGAAAATTTCTCTTAGTTGCTTTCTTTATGAGTTGATTACCATGTGATGTTTAAATTGTAGAGGGCAAGCGGAGAAAGAGTTTAGGGTGGAAGTAGAAGCTATTGGCCATGTCCGGCATAAAAACTTGGTTCGACTTTTGGGATATTGTATCGAAGGTACTCATAGGTATTATTCTTTCAAACTTCGCATCTCTTTCCTTTTAAGAAACCAAATTATGGCAAATTTATTGTTGATTTAGAATTACATTTTACTTAAACTTGTACAAGTCATAACGGCCAATAGAATGTATTTAGTTACCTTTTTTCCCCCTATTTTGCTACACATATAGGTTATTGGTATATGAGTATGTAAACAATGGCAATCTAGAGCAATGGCTCCATGGAGCAATGTTCCAGCATGGATACCTTACGTGGGAGGGACGAATGAAAATTCTACTTGGCACCGCCAAAGCGTGAGTTTTTACGTATCTTTATGTTGGCAAATTTGCGTGACCAAAGTCATCTGTTTATCGATGTAAATTGACTTGACTGTTGCAGAATAGCATACCTACACGAAGCGATTGATCCCAAAGTGGTTCATCGAGACATTAAGTCGAGCAATATATTGATAGATGACGACTTTAATGCAAAAATATCTGATTTTGGTCTTGCCAAGTTGCTTGGTGCTGGAGAAACTCATATTATCACAAGAGTTATGGGAACTTTCGGGTGAGTTTTTTGTTCAGGATCTACATGATCTCAATCTGGGACTTATTTGTAAATTGTTAACTCTTCGAAATATGTTATTAGTTTTGTAATCTTAAACTCTCACGTTTCCCCATCTCGTCTCGGATTTGCCTCTTTTATGTAGATACGTAGCCCCAGAATATGCTAGCAGTGGCTTCCTAAATGAAAAGAGTGATGTTTATAGCTTCGGGGTTTTGCTTTTGGAAGCGATAACAGGAAGGGAACCAGTAGATGACAGCCGACCTTTGCCTGAGGTATAGTTTAGTTTATATTCGTCTTTGAGTTTATGCAGAGCACTGATTCTGATATCAAATGTTGAGGAAAAATAGTACAGAAATTCAACTATCCTTTCGCTTAATTCATTCATGCTCTGTCCCATTCATGCTAGAACCAGAGCCTGAGCCCTGATGCCAACTGATTTTGTAAATAGTTCCAAGTTATATTCACTGACAATCTCATCTTCAAGACTTAGATTCACTTGCTGCGCTACGTAATTGAACTGGTTCTCTTTTCATGATACTTCTGTAAAATACACTCTGTTGATGATCTTGCAAAGCAGAAAAATCTGGTGGACTGGATAAAGATGATGGTTGGGGTGAAGCGTTCTGAGGAAGTGCTTGATCCAAATATAGACAATAGGCCATCTAAATCTGCCTTTAAACGAGCCCTTTTGACAGCCTTGAGGTGTGTTGATCCCAATGTCGAACAAAGACCTCCAATGAGTCAAGTGGTCCGCATGCTTCAGTCAGAGGAATATCCCGTGCCAAGAGAGGTTTGCTTATATGCAAAATATTCTTTCCTGCTTTTTTTCTTTGATATAATTAAATTAAGAAAAACAAGAAAACCACCTGAATCCATCTTTCAGAAGTTTCATTTTCAACCCGTTTCATGTTCTGCTTCAGGGGCGTAAGAAGGCGAAGGAATCCTTCAGACCATCCTCGGATGGCGAGCAAATACACAGATACTGATACAACACGCACGACAATTCCAAGTTGAGGTCGTACACACGATACATTCGTATAGCAGGAAAACCATGAAGTGCTAAGTGAATTCAAGTTTTTTTATTCCTTTGAAAACAAAGTATACATATGAAAACGATTTATTAAAATTAAAAGATACCGATATATATACACCTCAGCACGAAGGATTCCGTCCTTAATAGTCTGGTTAGCTGGCTATTAGGAGAATCACAGTGTTTTTCCTTGTCTTCGAGGCTGTGAATATAGACTTGAAGGGACTCTATGCTTACAACTCTCCTTGATGAATAAAATCCAAACTGGAATACGGTATGATTCATTGGTGTGAATAAAATTTGTATTTTATGATACTATGTTTCAGTACAAAAGTAATGATTGTGTCTATCGAAGCATGTGCATGTATTGTGTATACGTACGCGTACAATGTATGTAACATAGAATCTCCAGGTGGAACTTTTTTTTTTCTAAAATAAAAAATTTGCTGCCTACCTATTTGGATTTCAAATATCCCGTGCAAAACTTATTTTTGATAACTAAATTGCGGTTCATTTCACCCTATCTTGTGAGGCATTGCCTTCATGAGGTGATCAAAAGCCCAGATTTAAACACACATACACCCCATGAGGTGATCAAATGCCTAAATTTAATCACTATGTAAAATCAATGGCTGAGATCCTGTGTGGGCACTACCCGCAGGGGTAGGGTCGAGTTAACCCTAAATTGCGGGTGTATCGTGATTGTGTCAGTAATCTATATCATTTGGAGATGAATTTATTTTAACTTTGCCTAAAGTTAGGGGCATGAGACTGACTATAAATAGAATGAATTTGACAAAAAATTAACTTGTCCGACGTTGTGAAAAGAAGAATTTTTGTATGAATATAATAATTAAACAAGTAGTTTTCTAAAATATATGAATTTGCAAAAATATATAGAAATCACATAATAAATAAACCGAGTTCTATCATGCCAAATTTCTCTCTTTTGTGAAGCAAATTATCATATCATTCAGCTCAATACTAGTTTGTTCAATCCAAAGGCACTTTCGTTTGTACATATTTCTTGAATTTTTTATGTACTACATGTTGAGGCAGTGGAATATCAATTCCAAACATAACCACCTCGGAGAAGTCGAATATAAATTAACCATCACCATGTATGCTGTGTAGAGAGTGTTTTCTTAAAGAAACGGTGGCCTACAACAGGGGCCACTCTCTCTTCATCGTTTCTTTAATTCCTCTGAAAGTATTAAAAGCGTTAGTGGAGAAATGGAGAAACACGTTTTCTATATATTGATACACGCCCACACATTTACACCTATAAATAGTTTCTAGCGGTTACTGTACAATCATTGGACACTTTTCTTCCCATTTTTGAACTCTCTTGAAGACTTGAGCTTGCATCAATGTAGAGTCTTTTTGTTCAATCGATTTATGTTCCCTAATATGGTATCAGAGCAATAAATCACTAAGATGTGGTTGTGGTTCTCTATGGCCGAGGGGAATCAAGCCTCAACCTTCTCTCAAGCTATGAACAATTCCAACGGCCGAATAGTTTCTGAAGACTCGAGCAGTCCATTTTATCTCCAGAACGGAGATCATCATGGATTGGTGTTAATCTCATATCCCCTCACAGGTACTAATTACAACACTTGGATTCGAGCCATGTCGATGGCTTTAACAACCAAAAATAAGCTTGTCTTTGTTGATGACACTTGTTTACCCCCTAGCTGGATGATTTGATGTATGGAGCTTGGAATCGCTGCAACAACATGGTCATTTCGTGAACTTTGAACTCTGTTAGCCGAGAAATAGTGGATAGCCTGATGTATATACCTTTGACCTTTGAAATTTAGATCGACTTAAGAGATCGGTTTCACCAGAGTAATGCTACGAGAATTTTCCAAATCAAGAAGCTTTTGACTGGTTTACATCAAGGCTCCATTTACATTAATGCTTATTACACCAAATTGTGGACTCTTTGGGATGAGTTGAAGGATTTTCAGCCTATATCTATCTGCAATTCCGGATCAAAGAAGGATGGGGTCAATTATCAAAATCAAGAGTGTGTGATGTAGTTTTTAATGGGACTAAATGAGTCTTAGGATCCGCGCTCAAATATTGATGATGTCCAATTCCTGTGATTTCTAAGATTTTTTCACTAGTTGTTTAGGAAGAAAGGCAACGATCTATGCACAAAGATATTACAGGTTCTTCTACTGTTCAATACTCTTTCGCTCAACAATCTTCCGTGGTGGCTATGGCTAATGGGAATCAGTATGCTAAAGAAAACTCTGGTGATAAGCTAGTTTGCTCTCACTGTCATATTAAAGGGCACACCATTGACAAGTGTTACAAAGTCCACGGCTATCCGGTGGGTCATCCGAAGTATAAACAACAACAATTAGGTAGTGGTCGGCAGATACATGTCAACCAAACATATACTTCACCTACTTCCTCACTGAGTTCAATGGAAAATTCTCTGAATCCCGATCAGTGCAGAAAACTTATTGCCTTCTTGAGTTCACAGCTTCAGCTTGGTCATCCCAGCACACTGGCCACACAACATCTTGAACCTTCTGCTTCCTGTTTCAGTGGTATATATTCTTTGTGTTTTGGTCTTAATCCCTCTCTCAATTCAAGTTGGGTGTTAGACACAGAAGCCACTCATCATATATGTTGTTCATTGAGTTTTTTTTCTCTTCGAGCAAGTTATTTTCTTCAAATGTTACTTTGACTAATAACTCAGCGGTGTATGCCACACATATTGGTTCAGTACGACTGTCTCCTGATTTAATTCTGGATAATGTGTTGTTCGTCCCTCAATTTAGTTTTAACTCGCACTCTATCAGCTCGTTAACTAGTCAAATTCCTTGCTCGGTTCACTTTCTTTCTGATTCCTGTTTTATTCAGGTACTTACCACGAACAAGATGATTGGGATGGGTAGCAGGATTGGAAATCTCTATGTTCTGCATCATTTCAGCCCTTCTCCAACCGTCTGTAATGTTTCTTTTTCAAAACTAGAGTTGTAGAATTATAGAATAGGCCACCCTTATTTTCCTAAGCTGTCAGTTTTAGAGAATGATTTTGGAGTTAATTCTTTAAGACATGATGGTGTAGTGCATTGTTCGATATGTCCTTTCTTCAAGCAAAAGAGGTTACCTTTTATTTCACAAAAAACACTGTGTAATAGCCCTTTTCACCTACTTCACATTGATATTTGGGGTCCTCTTACTCCTTTGAGCATTGAGGAATACAAGTATTTTTTAATATAGTTGATGATCACACTAGTTTCACATGGATCTATTTGCTGAAGTCTAAATCAGACGTTTGGAATGTGTTTCCAATTTTCTGCAAGATGATTCATACTCAGTTTGGACAAAAAATTCAATATGTTCGATTGGACAATGCTCCTGAACTCAATTTTCTGTTTTTTGTAAGTCCGAGAGGATTATTTCTCACCATTCTTGTGTTGAAAGGCCACAACAAAACTCTGTTGTGTAAAGAAAACACCAATACATCTTGAATGTGGCGAGATTCCGGATGTTTCTATCCAATATCCCCCTGTCGTATTGAAGCGATTGTATTCTCACCTCTGTTTATCTTATCAATCGCACACCTTCTTCTTCACTTTCAAATCAAACTCCTTTTGAACTTCTTTAACCCTTGTATTGTCACTTGAGAGTTTTTGGTTGCATGTGTTATGGGTATACTCTCTTTAATTATTATACTTAATTCTCTCCTCGTGCTATTAAATCTATCTTTCTTGGATATCCAACTGGTTACAAAGCTTATAAACTCCTCTATCTTCTTACAAACGAGGCGTACATTAGTCGGGATGAAGTTTTTCATGAAACCATTTTTCCCTTCATGGACCAGCCATCTTCCTTTACAAACCAGGAATAATTCTCTAATGGTGTTCTTCCTGCACATAAATCCATTGCCCGTGAAACCATTCCAGATTCTGGTCACTCATCTCGGTCACATAGAATCTGTAATAAATCTCTCCATTTACGTGATTATCACTGTTATGCTACTAGCTCTTCTCCCATCTCGTCTATTGCCCATCCACTGTCTCTTGTTCTTGGTAGTACTCGACTATCCAAGGCTTACTCTGTCTTTATACACAATGTTTCGTCTATCATTAAACCTCAGTTTTTTTCTCAAGCTGTTGTTAAGCCAGAATGGTGCCAAGCCATGGCCACTGAGCTTGAGGCTCTAGAACGTAATGGGACTTGTTCCATTGTTTCTCTACCTCCTCGGAAGACTGTTGTTGGGTGTTGATGGGTTTATAAAGCTAAGTTCCACACTAATGGTAGCCTATACGATACAAAGCTCGCCTTGTTGCTAAATGTTACACGCAACATGAGGGGATCGATTCTCTCGAAACTTTTTCTCCGGTTGCAAAGATTGTCACAGTTAGAGTTTTACTGACTTTGGATTCAATCCGTGGATGGTTTTTGTAACGTACCGTACTTCTCATACTTAAAATTTGCGGAAAAATTTAAAATTTTCTTAAATAAAAACATCCACACGGTCGTCACCCATCATTCGTAACATATCTTTAAAATCAACCATCACAATTAAAATTTGCTAAAAGAAAAGCTGTCTCACAACCAAACATAAAATCAGAGTATAAAAGTTTTCATGCTTAAAATCTTAAAATAACGTAGGCGGTCCTCGGGTCTAGCCTCCTACTCAGTCCAAGCCTGCCCCTTGGTCGCCACCTCCCGTCTCCCCATCGACATAGTCACCTGCATCGATCAAGTCTAGTGAGTCTAAAGACTCAACACGTATAAACTGGAATAACGAGTACTACATAATAAAATCACATGCAACTTTAAAATAGGACATACATAACTTGAAACTTGAACTTGCGTATTAAAACTTGAACATACGTACATACATACTTCAACGTGCCATAACTTAAACTTTTCATAAACATGCTGCATACTTGAACATACTTGAACATACATAACTTCATCATTTTGCGTAGAGGATGTTTCAAAGCAAGTGACCCATACATAATAAACGCCTGATCAGACACACCACAGTACTGGGCTGACAGGGACGTATCCACTGCCACATACATGAGATCCCCGACGCTTTCCAACCACGATCTAACCCGTTCATAATTTAACGGGGCGGAGAGGTCCTCGGCCACGTTCACCGACTTCCAAACCCATTCATAATTTGGTCACAAGTCAATTAGCATACCTCAAAAACTTAAACATATTTTCTTTGCACGTCAAACATATTTACTTGGCGTTGAGGGATTCGTTGGGCTTCGATCGGGGCCGTTGCTGCACATACTGATCATGGATTGACATGCTTAACTTGCATACTTAGACGTAGGTAAATCATGCTCACTTACGAGTTCATTAAATTCTTAGGACGTTCTACAATTCCCCATGACTCGACTTTGTAAATCATTATACTAACCCATGACGTCTAACCTCAAAGCATAATAAATTTTCCTTCCCCAAAAATGAAGGACACGGACCCCGTACCTACATCCGTGTAGGGGTCCGTGTAGGCTCTGGACATTGACACCGAAGGAAAACAAAGGCACGGACCCCGTGTCAGGGTCCGGGTGAGGGTCCGTGTAGGTACTGTAAAAGGACTACTCGGGAAGGGAAGGGGCACGGACCACGTGTATGGGTCCGGAACCAGGTCCGTGTACCTACTGTAAAGACGCACCAAGGGAAAACAAAGACACGCCCCCGTGCTCGGGTCCGTGTGGGGGTCCGTCTGCACACTGTACGAAGAAACCTGCGAGAAAACTTATGCACATGCCTACACACCCAAATTGACACTTGAACACGATGATTCAACACCTTAAGGACACCATAACATTGCATAAAACTTATATAAACACTTCAAGATACGACATCCACCATGCTACCCAATACAGCGCTAATTGGCAATTGACATCAACCGAGTTCCTACGACTTTAAACTAATTCAAACACCTAACGACGTCCAACAAAACCTTGAGACCTACAACAAACCTCAATACTAACATACTCATATGCAGCGACGATCGTCCGTCGATTTCCAACGAAGCCTGCAACATAAAACTTCAAAAATACAATGGTACCAAACTTTTCTTAAAATTTCAGTTTGAGCAGTCACACGAAAAATATCATAACTCTCTCATTTTTCGTCCAAAAATCTAGAATTTTATGTCAAATCGAAGGTATCAAAAAGTTCTACGTTTTTGCCGTTGAAAGTTTTCCCAAAATATGAACAGAAAAATCGCAGTTTTGACATGAACAGTAAAAACGAGTTTTAGATCTAAAAATTTTCCTTCGAGATTGATCCAATCCATGATCCGCTCAAACTACTATCATCATACATAACTTTTACGCATAAAAACAACGCAATTCGATATATGACTTGATCGACACAGCAAGAACAGAATATACGTGCCTTTTTAACGATAAACGTTACCGAACGACGACACCGAAGCGGAGATAGGAGCGAGGTTGATCCGGGACGAACGTGGCACCGTTTTTCCTTGAAAATAACCAACGAAAATCGCTGGGAATATTGAATAAAAGGGGCGGCTGCTGTTTTGCAAAGAACCCTAAGCTTTTTCTCTCAAAAATAATACAAACTAGAATGGATTGAAGAGTGTGTGTTTTGTGTGTGTGATTACTGCGTGTAAAAGTGTGTTGGAGTGTGTTTTGAGCACTAATGTGTGTGTGAGTGTTAATAATTAAAAGTTGCTAATGACTAATTGACAACTTAATAAAAAATATACTAACTTTCCCTTACTTTAACACAACTCTAATAAAAATAAAAAGTGCAAGTGCTAAACTTAAAAGTTTAAACGTCTTACAATTAATAAATAATTATCTTATACATTAAAATACTAACATCTCATAAAATACTAATTTTAAAAGTTTTAAACTCTTAAAATTGCTAAATAATGATTTAGGCTCAAAAATGCTAAAACTCACTAAATTATTTAAAAATGCCCCCAAACTCAACTTAAAATAAAATACCATCTTTAAAATTGTCAAAAATCGTCACCGAGTCTTTTCCTCAATCCCGCTTCGAATAATCGCCTGAAACATGAAACTCAAAAGACATTTTAACCTGCATGACGTAACATAACTTAATTTAAAATAGTGCATTTTAAATAAATTATGCATGACTAAACTCCTTTAAAATAAATTGAATGTTTTAATAATTTAAATAGATGCATGGGTTATACGTGTACTGAAATCGGGTTCTACAGTTCCTCCCCCACTTATATAAATTTCGTCCTCGAAATTAAGTCTTACCGAACAATTCCGGGTAGCGAAGTCTCATATCTGTCTCTGATTCCCATGTGGCCTCTTCCACTGATTGGTTCCGCCACCGAACTTTGACTAGCTTAGTCACTTTGTTCCGGAGTCTGCGCTCCTGTCTGTCGAGGATTTGAGTCGGTCTTTCCTCATAAGATAAATCTGGAGCAAGCTGCAAAGGCTCATAACTCAGAATGTGCGAAGGATTTGCCAAATATTTTCTCAACATCGAGACATGGAACACATTGTGCACCCCGGCCAGATTCGGCGGAAGGGCAACACGATAAGCTAGTGTCCCAACCCTGTCCAAAATCTCAAACGGTCCAATAAACCTCGGACTCAACTTGCCTCTCTTCCCAAATCTCATAACACCCTTCATGGGTGCTATCTTGACGAAGACGTGATCCCCAACGGCAAACTCGAGATCTCTTCTTCTCTTATCGGCATAGCTCTTCTGACGGCTTTGGGCGGTCTTCATTCTGTCACGGATCTTGACCACCACTTCTGCAGTCTGCTGAACTATCTCTGGGCCTAGATCTGTTCTCTCACCAACTTCATCCCAATGAACTGGCGATCTGCACTTCCGACCATACAACGCTTCATAGGGAGCCATACCAATCGATGCTTGGAAGCTGTTGTTGTATGTGAACTCCACTAGGAGTAGCCTAGACTCCCAAGCTCCTTGAAAATCAATCATGCACGCCCTTAGCAAATCCTCTAAAATCTGAATCACTCGCTCAGACTGGCCATCTGTCTGCGGGTGAAATGCTGTACTGAACAGTAACTTCGTCCCCATAGCTGCATGCAAGCTCTTCCAGAAGGACGATGTGAACCTCGGGTCCCTGTCAGACACAATAGAGACTGGGAACCCATGCAAACGGACTATCTCCCTGATATAAAGATCCGCATACTGCGTCATGGAGAAAGTCGTCTTCACTGGCAGAAAATGCGCTGACTTAGTGAGTCGGTCCACGATAACCCAAATAGAATTAGACCCTTTGACTGACTTAGGTAACCTAACGACGAAATCCATAGTGATGTTCTCCCATTTCCACTCTGGGATAGGGAGTGGCTTAAGCAAACCTGCTGGCCTCTGATGCTCTGCCTTCATCTGTTGACAAGTGAGGCACTCAGATACAAATCTGCGGATGTCTCTCTTCATCCCTGGCCACCAATACAATAACTGTAGGTCCTTGTACATCTTGGTACCTCCTGGGTGAATAGAATACGGAGATGCGTGTGCCTCTGTCAGAATATCCTGTCGGATCGAATCACTACTAGGCACCCACATTCTGTCTCTGTATCTCACGATACCATCTGACACTGTGTACAAAACACTGCCCTTAGCTTCATC
This sequence comes from Primulina eburnea, assembly GCF_022965805.1. Lineage (NCBI taxonomy): Eukaryota > Viridiplantae > Streptophyta > Magnoliopsida > Lamiales > Gesneriaceae > Primulina > Primulina eburnea. The sequence continues at coordinate 28,393,369 of NC_133103.1, read as the reverse complement.
CTTCAGTCTCCATTTCTGTAGTTGCTCATCTGAAGGCTGTCCTGTTCGAATGCGGTCTAGTAAATCAGATTTGACTGTCAGATTAGACAGTCTAGGAGCTCTGCCCTTATGATAAATCTCTAGACCAAACCTCTGAATCTCAGACTGAAGCGGCCTCTGAACTGACAATTGTGCTATGACTGCCACTTTTCTGCTCAAAGCGTCTGCCACGACGTTAGCTTTTCCCGGATGGTAGCTAATTTCGCAATCATAGTCCTTCACAAGTTCTAACCACCGTCTCTGTCTCATATTCAGCTCTTTCTGCGTGAAGAAATATTTGAGACTCTTGTGGTCGGTGAAAATCTGACATTTCTCGCCGTATAGATAGTGTCTGCAAATTTTCAGTGCGAAGACAACGGCGGCTAACTCAAGATCGTGAGTCGGGTAGTTCTTCTCATGCACCTTTAACTGTCTGGAAGCATAAGCTATAACTCGACCCTGTTGCATCAACTCTGCTCCTAAACCGAGCTTAGATGCATCGGTGTATAACACATAATCTCCTTGCCCTGACGGCATGGCTAACACCGGTGCTGAAATGAGAGCTTGCTTCAAGGTGTCGAAGCTCTTCTGACATTCATCACTCCACACAAATTTAGCATTCTTCTTGGTTAGTGAAGTGAGTGGCACTGCTATAGATGAAAATCCCTTAATAAACTTACGGTAGTAGCCTGCTAAACCCAAGAAGCTGCGGATTTCAGATGCATTCTTCGGCTCAACCCATTCCTTGACAGCCGCTACTTTCGCTGGATCCACCTCGATTCCACTGCCAGATACTATATGCCCCAAAAATGCTACCTTTTCTAACCAAAATTCACACTTACTGAATTTCGCAAATAACTTGCGACTCTGCAATGTCTGTAATACTGTCCCCAAGTGCTGGTTGTGCTCCTCATGGCTCTTCGAGTATATTAGAATGTCGTCAATGAATACTATGACGAATGGATCGAGGAACGGCTGAAATACTCGGTTCATGAGGTCCATGAAAATTTCTGGAGCATTGGTCAATCCAAACGGCATTACTAAGAACTCGTAATGCCCGTATCTGGTCCTGAAGGCTGTCTTATGAACATCTGCATCCTTAACTTTCAGCTGATGATACCCTGATCGAAGATCTATCTTAGAGAAAACTGTAGCTCCCTGCAATTGATCAAACAAGTCTTCGATTCTTGGAAGTGGGTACTTATTCTTGATCGTTACCTTGTTCAGCTCTCGGTAATCGATGCACAGTCTCATGCTCCCATCCTTCTTCTTCACAAAAAGCACTGGCGCGCCCCACGGTGAGAAACTAGGGCGGATAAATCCTTTGTCGAGGAGCTCCTGAATCTGCTGCTTGAGCTCTAACATCTCAGCTGGAGCTAATCTGTACGGTGCCTTAGAGATTGGCGCTGTGCCTGGCACGAGATCGATTGCAAACTCCACCTCTCTCTCTGGTGGAAGGCCGGTGACGTCATCAGGAAAGACGTCTGGAAATTCTTTGACTACAGGTACCTCTGATAAAGATGGAGTGGACACGTCAGGCGCTGAGATAATACTAGCCAAGAAGGCCTGACACCCCTTAGAAATTAGCCTCCTTGCCTGCATGCACGAGATCATGCGAGGGAAACTCCTCCATCTGGCTGGTTCAAAAAGAAACTGCTCCATGCCCGGCGGTCTAACCAAAACTGACCTCTTCTGAAAGTCGATTAAGACTCTGTTCTTGGTCAACCAATCCATTCCCAGAATGATATCAAACTCTGGCATCGGCAATAGGATTAAATCTGCGTATACCAGGTGGCCATGTAGTTCTAGATCAATTTCTCTGATCACACTGGTAGCCAACAGTTCTTCCCCTGACGGGACTGTCACCGAAAAGTTCACGTCTAGGCCTATGGACTTAAGGTCCAAATGATTAGCAAACTTCTCTGATATGAAGGAGTGAGTGGCTCCTGAGTCTATCAACGCGGTTGTGGATAGTCTCTTAATGAAAATGTTTCCTGAGACGCGTTAGCACAACACAAAACTAACTTATATCTCAAAATTTATACCATAAACCTTAAGCACAATAGAACTCAATAACCTTAGGTACACAAAGTATTAATAGCACGCTAATAATCCCAAGAAGAAAAATTCCACATGCAAGGCAATATAATACTGAGCTTAGGTAGAAAAGTTTACCAGTCAGTAGGGTGGTGTCTGGGTCCGCCTCCTGTGCATGCATGTCAAATACTCTGCCCTGGGTTGGTTGCTTCCACTGTGGGCACTCTTTCAGCACGTGATCTGTAGCCCCACATTTAAAACATTTCCCGGATCCCCATAGGCACTGTCCGGGATGCTGACGGTTGCACTTCTGGCACACTAGGTAAACAACGGGCCTCTGCGGCGCCCCTTGCTGTTGAACGGGACCCTTGCCCTTCGGCGGTCCCTGAAAAAGTTTCTTCCTGGTGGCCCCTGATACGGTTTCTTAAAGTGGGGTCGCTGATTCTGCTGCTGATGGTGTGGCTGCGGTGGAGCCTGATAGGACCTCTTGCCCTGCCTGTCGGCCTCAATATCTCGCTGGTCCTGCTCTGCCGCCAAGGCCCTAGATACGGCGACTGCACAAGAAGTGGGACCAGCTACTCTCACATCGCGGCGCAGGATCGGCCGCAGCCCATTCAGAAAATGCCTCAACTTTGCTTGGGCATCATTCGCAATGAGGGGCACGAAGTGACACCCCCTCTCAAACTTTCTCACAAACTCTGCCACGCTACTATCTCCTTGCCGCAGCGTCATGAACTCGTTGGTGAGTCGGGTTCGTACTTCCTCAGTGAAGTACTTGGAGTAGAAGACATCCTTGAAACTATTCCATGGCAGTACTTGCAGATTAACCGCCACGGACGCGCTCTCCCACCATAACCTCGCATCTCCAGTCAATAAGAAGATGGCACAACGAACCCTATCAGCGTCTGCCAGCTCCATAAAGTCGAAAATTACTTCGATGGACTTGATCCATCCCTCAGCTATCATCGGGTCAGTGGTTCCGGAAAACTCCTTCGGACTCATCCTCCGGAACCTCTCATATACCGCCTCAGGTCTAGGCCTCTCCTCGGGGCCTACAGCAGAGTGGTTCCTCGCAAGCTGCGCGAAGAACTGAGTCATACCAGCAACCATCTGAGCTTGCATATCTGGTGGTGGAGGTGGTGGAGGATTGGCCCTCTCCTCCTCTCGCTGCTCTCTGTTCTCATCTCTTGTTTCCCGGTCGATCACACGTCTGGGAGGCATACTGTTCCAATAGATTACCCAACACGTAAACCCAACAAGCATGAATATAATACTAATATTTTAAGATGCACGTAATTTGAACTTTAAAACATAAACATGCTGAAATCATGATCTAATGCATAGTACATAGCATAACTCAAAACTTTAAAACTTACAGACTTGAGGTGTGACTTCGAGAGCTTCTTGCGACTGGCAGTAGGCGTAACCCTTTACAAGAACCTGGCTCTGATACCAACTGTAACGTACCGTACTTCTCATACTTAAAATTTGCGGAAAAATTTAAAATTTTCTTAAATAAAAACATCCACACGGTCGTCACCCATCATTCGTAACATATCTTTAAAATCAACCATCACAATTAAAATTTGCTAAAAGAAAAGTTGTCTCACAACCAAACATAAAATCAGAGTATAAAAGTTTTCATGCTTAAAATCTTAAAATAACGTAGGCGGTCCTCGGGTCTAGCCTCCTACTCAGTCCAAGCCTGCCCCTTGGTCGCCACCTCCCGTCTCCCCATCGACATAGTCACCTGCATCGATCAAGTCTAGTGAGTCTAAAGACTCAACACGTATAAACTGGAATAACGAGTACTACATAATAAAATCACATGCAACTTTAAAATAGGACATACATAACTTGAAACTTGAACTTGCGTATTAAAACTTGAACATACGTACATACATACTTCAACATGCCATAACTTAAACTTTTCATAAACATGCTGCATACTTGAACATACTTGAACATACATAACTTCATCATTTTGCGTAGAGGATGTTTCAAAGCAAGTGACCCATACATAATAAACGCCTGATCAGACACACCACAGTACTGGGCTGACAGGGACGTATCCACTGCCACATACATGAGATCCCCTTCATAATTTAACGCTTTCCAACCACGATCTAACCCGTTCATAATTTAACGGGGCGGAGAGGTCCTCGGCCACGTTCACCGACTTCCAAACCCATTCATAATTTGGTCACAAGTCAATTAGCATACCTCAAAAACTTAAACATATTTTCTTTGCACGTCAAACATATTTACTTGGCGTTGAGGGATTCGTTGGGCTTCGATCGGGGCCGTTGCTGCACATACTGATCATGGATTGACATGCTTAACTTGCATACTTAGACGTAGGTAAATCATGCTCACTTACGAGTTCATTAAATTCTTAGGACGTTCTACAATTCCCCATGACTCGACTTTGTAAATCATTGTACTAACCCATGACGTCTAACCTCAAAGCATAATAAATTTTCCTTCCCCAAAAATGAAGGACACGGAACCCGTACCTACATCCGTGTAGGGGTCCGTGTAGGCTCTGGACATTGACACCGAAGGAAAACAAAGGCACGGACCCCGTGTCAGGGTCCGGGTGAGGGTCCGTGTAGGTACTGTAAAAGGACTACTCGGGAAGGGAAGGGGCACGGACCCCGTGTATGGGTCCGGAACCAGGTCCGTGTACCTACTGTAAAGACGCACCAAGGGAAAACAAAGACACGCCCCCGTGCTCGGGTCCGTGTGGGGGTCCGTCTGCACACTGTACGAAGAAACCTGCGAGAAAACTTATGCACATGCCTACACACCCAAATTGACACTTGAACACGATGATTCAACACCTTAAGGACACCATAACATTGCATAAAACTTATATAAACACTTCAAGATACGACGTCCACCATGCTACCCAATACAGCGCTAATTGGCAATTGACATCAACCGAGTTCCTACGACTTTAAACTAATTCAAACACCTAACGACGTCCAACAAAACCTTGAGACCTACAACAAACCTCAATACTAACATTCTGATATGCAGCGACGATCGCCCGTCGATTTCCAACGAAGCCTGCAACATAAAACTTCAAAAATACAATGGTACCAAACTTTTCTTAAAATTTCAGTTTGAGCAGTCACACGAAAAATATCATAACTCTCTCATTTTTCGTCCAAAAATCTAGAATTTTATGTCAAATCGAAGGTATCGAAAAGTTCTACGTTTTACCGTTGAAACTTTTCCCAAAATGTGAACAGAAAAATCGCAGTTTTGACAGGAACAGTAAAAACGAGTTTTAGATCTAAAAATTTTCCTTCGAGATTGATCCAATCCATGATCCGCTCAAACTACTATCATCATACATAAATTTTACGCATAAAAACAACGCAATTCGATATATGACTTGATCGACACAGCAAGAACAGAATATACGTGCCTTTTTAACGATAAACGTTACCGAACGACGACACCGAAGCGGAGATAGGAGCGAGGTTGATCCGGGACGAACGTGGCACTGTTTTTCCTTGAAAATAACCAACGAAAATCGCTGGGAATATTGAATAAAAGGGGCGGCTGCTGTTTTGCAAAGAACCCTAAGCTTTTTCTCTCAAAAATAATACAAACTAGAATGGATTGAAGAGTGTGTGTTTTGTGCGTGTGATTACTGCGTGTAAAAGTGTGTTGGAGTGTGTTTTGAGCACTAATGTGTGTGTGAGTGTTAATAATTAAAAGTTGCTAATGACTAATTGACAACTTAATAAAAAATATACTAACTTTCCCTTACTTTAACACAACTCTAATAAAAATAAATAGTGCAAGTGCTAAACTTAAAAGTTTAAACGTCTTACAATTACTAAATAATTATCTTATACATTAAAATACTAACATCTCATAAAATACTAATTTTAAAAGTTTTAAACTCTTAAAATTGCTAAATAATGATTTAGGCTCAAAAATGCTAAAACTCACTAAATTATTTAAAAATGCCCCCAAACTCAACTTAAAATAAAATACCATCTTTAAAATTGCCAAAAATCGTCACCGAGTCTTTTCCTCAATCCCGCTTCGAATAATCGCCTGAAACATGAAACTCAAAAGACATTTTAACGTGCATGACGTAACATAACTTAATTTAAAATAGTGCATTTAAATAAATTATGCATGACTAAACTCCTTTAAAATAAATTGAATGTTTTAATAATTTAAATAGATGCATGGGTTATACGTGTACTGAAATCGGGTTCTACAGTTTTTGATTCAACTTGATGTCAATAATGCCTTTTTTCATGACGAACTCTCTAAAGAAGTTTGCATGTCTTTGCCTCCTGGTTATCAATGTAAGGGGGAGGATTTTCCTAGCAATGCAATGTGCAAACTACATAAGTCTCTCTATGGCCTCATACAAGCTTCAAGGCAATGGTTTGCCAAATTCTCCTCCGCACTAATTTGGATTGGTTTTGTTCAATCTCATGCTGACAGTTCCTTGTTTGTTCGAACTCGAGGTCATGCGTTTTTGGCATTGTTGGTATACGTTGATGATATTGTGTTGGCCACTAGTGACAAAAATGAGCCAAAGATTTTAAAGTGTTTTCGAAGAGCTGTTTCAAGTTGAAAGAACTTGGAAACTTGAAGTACTTCCTTGGTATTGAGGTTGCAAGGTCTTCAAGTGGTATCTCCATATGTCAACGCCATTATGCTCTAAAGCTCCTTACAGAAATAGGATTACTGGGCTGTAAACCACATTCCACTCCTTTGGACGTTAACTTGAAGTTGAATAGTGAAGATGGTGAGCTGTTACCTGACCCTTCGTTGTATCGAAGATATGTGGGCATATTATTATATGTGGGTACCCGGACGCTAACTCATTTTCTTCAATCATCATTGGGATTAAATGGATCAATTAAATACACTGCGTCGATTTTTTTTTTAAATCGAGCACCTCATAAACAAGTGTCTAAAATGCTACAACAAGTTATTGTAACGCCTCGAAAATTTAAAGATCCACGCGAACCACATGCGTGCAATTATTAAATTCTTTGTGTATTTTAATTATTTGTTTTAGTTGCATTAATTAATTATGTTGTGCATAATTGCATGTTTAAAATATAATTTTCTACATGATTACATAAAAATGTAATTTTAAAAGGTTATTCGAGTTGCGATCGAGAAACGGAGACCGAGTGCTGAAAAATAGAAAATGTTTTTATCGGTTAAATGTTTTTAAATTAAGGGGGATGCTTTTTCTTATTTTTGAAATTAATAGGTTTTGAGGTGATTTTATACGCCGGTACATAAATTTTTATCGGTGTTGGTTTTTCAACAAAAATACGAACTTTTTGGCAATCCGACTAATAAATTCACAAACTTTATTAAACAAAATAATTTTTACTATTTAAGTCAAAGATAATTGGGCCTAATTCGAGGGCTTATTAGGCCTAAGCCTTGATTAATAATTATATGAGTATTTAAATGTTTTTAATCACCCAAAACCCTCACTTTGCAAAATCACTCACGGCCACACACTTTTGAAATTCAGAAATTCCTCTCCCAAACCACACAATCACACGGCACACACATTCATCAATTGTAGAAAGAAAATTCGAAAGGTTCAAGGGGATTCAAGCCAAGGTTTCGTCCCGTTCTTCGTCGTCAACGGATTTTCGGGCGTATAAAACGCAAAGGACACCATACATCTTTTTTTCTCATCTATCACATCGTACTATCGTTTAAATATCGTGTGGATGAAAAGCATGAAATATTGTGATTTATTTTCGGATTTATTGTACCTACATGTGTTAAAGTCATGAATTTTGTTGCAAAACTTGTTCTTCACGTGTCGAGGGCTGCCATGATGTTAGGGAGTGAACACAGAATGTTTTTGTATGATTTTAAGAGTCCTAAGAATGCACCAAATTCACGGTAAACGCATAAAAAGCAAGCAAACAAAAGCTGGTAATCGAGTTTGTGTTGTCATGGGTTTGGGGCGTTCGGGTTTCACGAGG